>NW_027311990.1:0-2500 GCF_040954645.1 Diabrotica undecimpunctata
TCTCTGCAAGCCGAACGGACACACACACACGCACACACAAACACACACACACACGCACACACGCACACACACGCACCCACGCACACGCACACGCACACGCACACACTTTCCACCTCTCGACTCCTATCCATTAGCTGCCTCTTAAGACAGGTAGGGCCTTCTTGCCACGGCCGTAATCTTATCTCTGCGAGCCGAGCGGACAAACACACACACTCACACACACACACACATATACACTCTTCACCTCTCGACCCCTACCTTTTAGTCGCCTCTTACGAGAGGCAGGGCCTTCTTGCCCCGGCCGTATTCATATCTCTGCAAGCCGAACGGACACACACACTCATACACACACACTCACACACGCACAAACACACATACACGCATACACGCACACACACATACACTCTTCACCTCTCGACTCCTACCTATTAGTCGCCTCTTACGATAGGCAGGGCCTTCTTGCCTCGGTTGTGCTCTTATCTCTGCAAGCCGAACTAACAAACACACATACTCACACACGCACACACGCACACACGCATACACACATACACTCTTCACCTCTCGACTCCTACTTATTAGTCGCCCCTTACAAGAGGCAGGGCCTTCTTGCCTCGGCCGTATTCTTATCTCTGCAAGCCAAACAGACACAAACATATACACACACACACGCACACACACGCACACACGCACACACACACACATACACTCTTCACCTCTCGACTCCTACCCATTAGTTGCCTCTTAACGACAGGCAGTGCCTTCTTGCCACGGCCGTGTTCTCATCTCTGCGAGCCGACCGGACACACACACACACTGACACACACACATACACACACACTCACACACGCACGCACACACGCACACACACATACACTCTTCACCTCTCGACTCCTACCCATTATTCTCCTCTTACGACAGGCAGGGACTTCTTGCCACGGCCGTGTTTTTATCTCTGCAAGCCAAACGGACACACACACACACGCACACACACACACACGCACACGCACACGCACACGCACACACTCTCTACCTCTCGACTCCTATCCATTAGTCGCCTCTTACGACAAGCATGGCCTTCTTGCCACCGCTTTTTTCTTATCTCTGCGAGCGAAGGGACACACACACACACACATACACACACACACTCACACACACACGCACATACGCACGCACACACGCACACACACACATACATTCTTCACCTCTCTAATCCTACCTATTAGTCGCCTCTCACGACAGGCAGGGCCTTCTTGCCTCGGCCGTGTTCTTATTTCTGCAAGACGAACGGACACACACACACATACTTACACACGCACACACGCACACGCACACACTCTCCACCTCTCGACTCCTACCTATTAGTCGCCTCTTACGACAGGAAGGGCCTTCTTGCCTTGGGGGTGTTCTTATCTCTGCAAGCCGAACGGACACACACACATACTCACACACTCACACACACACGCACACACGCACAAACACACATACACTTTTCACCTCTCGACTCCTACGCATTAGTCGCCGCTTACGACAGGCAGGGCCTTCTTGGCACGGACGTGTCCTTATCACTGCGAGCCGACCGGACACACACACTCACACACGCACACACACACGCACACACGCACACACACACATACACTCTTCACCTCTCGACTTCTACCCATTAGTTGCCTCTTACGACAGGCATGGCCTTCTTGCCTCGGCCGTATTCTAATCTCTGCGAGCCGAATGGACACGCATACATACACACACACACACTTACACACGCACAAACACACACACACCCACACACGCACACACACACACACACACACATACACTCTTCACCTCTCGACTCCTACCAATTAGTCGCCACTTACGACAGGCAGGGCCTTCTTGCCTCGGCCGTATTCTTATCTCTGCAAGCCGAACGGACACATACACACTCACACACACACGCACGCACACACGCACACACACGCACACACACACACAAATACATTCTTCACCTCTCGACTTCTACCCATTAGTCGCCTCTTACGACAGGCATTGCCTTGTTGCCTCGGCCGTATTCTAATCTCTGCGAGCCGAATGGACACACACAAACATACACACACACTTACACACGCACAAACACACACACCCACACACGCACACACTCACGTACTCTCTTCACCTCTCGACTCCTACCCATTAGTCGCCTCTTACGACAGGCAGGGACATCTTGCCACGGCCGTGTTCTTATCTCTGCAAGCCGAACGGACACACACACACACACACGCACACACAAACACACGCACACAGGCACACACGCACTCACGCACACGCACATATTCTCCACCTCTCGATTCCTATCCATTAGTCGCTTCTTAAGACGGGCAGGGCCTTCTTGCCACGGACGTATTCTTATCTCTGCGAGCCGAAAGGACACACACACACACACGCACACACAAACACACGCACACAGGCACACACGCACACACGCACACGTACACGCAGACGCACACACTCTCCACCTCTCGAC
>NW_027311990.1:12500-15000 GCF_040954645.1 Diabrotica undecimpunctata
TCGCACACACACATATATTCTTCACCTCTCGACTCCTACCTATTAGTGGCCTCTTACGACAGGCAGGGCCTTCTTGCCTCAACCGTGTTCTTATCTCTGCAAGCCGAACGGACACACACACACACGCACACACACACGCACACACAAATACACGCACACAGGCACACGCACACACTCTCCACCTCTCGACACCTATCCATTAGCCGCCTATTAAGACAGGCAGGGCCTTCTTGCTACGGCCGTAATCTTATCTCTGCGAGCCGAGCGGACAAAAACACACAGTCACACACACACACATACACTATTCACCTCTCGACTCCTCCCTTTTGGTCGCCTCTTACGAGAGGCAGGGCCTTCTTGCCCCGGCCGTATTCATATCTCTGCAAGCCGAACGGACACACACACTCATACACACACACTCACACACGCACAAACACACACACACGCACACACGCACACACACATACACTCTTCACCTCTCGACTCCTACCTTTTAGTCGCCTCTTACGATAAGCAGGGCCTTCTTGCCGCGGTCGTGTTCTCATCTCTGCAAGCCAAACTAACACACACACATACTCACACACGCACACACACACGCACACACACACGCACACACGCACACACACACATACACTCTTCACCTCTCGACTCCTACTTATTAGTCGACCCTTACAAGAGGCAGGGCCTTCTGGCCTCGGCCGTATTCTTATCTCTGCAAGCCAAACGGACACACACATACACACACACCCACACACGCCCACACACGCACACACGCACACACACACACACACATACACTCTTCACCTCTCGACTCCTACCTATTAGTCGCCCCTTACAACTGGTAGGGTCTTCTTGCCTTTGCCGTATTCTTACCTCTGCAAGCCAGACGGACACACACACATACACACACACTCACACACGCACACACACACGCACACACGCACACACACACATACACTCTTCACCTCTCGACTCCTACCCATTAGTCGCCTCTTACGACAGGCAGGGCCTTCCTGCCACGGCCATGTTCTTATCTCTGCGAGCCGACCGGACACACACACACTCACACACACACATACAAGAACACACACACACACGAACGCACACACGCGCACACACACATATACACTCTTCACCTCTCGACTCCTACCCACTATTCTTCTCTTTCGAAAGGCAGGGACTTCTTGCCACGGTCGTGTTCTTATCTCTGCAAGACGAACGCACACACGCACACGCACACACGCACACACACACACATACACTCTTCACCCTCGACTCCTACCCATTAGTCGCCTCTTACGATAGGCAGGGCCTTCCTGCCACGGCCATGTTTTTATCTCTGCGAGCCGACCGGACACACACCCACTCACACACACACATACAAGAACACGCACACACACGCACGCACACACGCGCACACACACATATACACCCTCCACCTTTCGACTCCTATCCATTAGTCGCCTCTTAAGACAGGCATGACCTTATTGCCTCGGCCGTATTCTAATCTCTGCGAGCCGAATGGACACACACATACATACACACACACACTTACACACGCACAAACACACACATACCCACACACGCACACACACACACATACACTATTCACCTTTCGACTCCTACCTATTAGTCGCCCCTTACAAGAGAGAGGGCCTTCTTGCCTCGGCCGTATTCTTATCTCTGCAAGCCAAACGGACACACACACAAATACAGACATATACTCACACACGCACAAATACACGCACACACACAAAGACACATACACTCTTCACCTCTCGACTCCTATTCATTAGTCGCCTCTTACGACAGGCAGGGACTTCTTGCCACGGCCGTGTTCTTATCTCTGCGAGCCGAACGGACACACACATACTTACACACACACACACGCACCTACGCACACACACACGCACACACGCACACACACACACACAAATACACTCTTAACCCCTCGACTCCTACCCATTAGTCGCATCTTACGACAGGCATGGACTTATTGCCTCGGCCGTATTCTAATCTCTGCGAGCCGAACGGACACACACGCACTGACACACACACATTCACACACACACTCACACACGTACGCACACACGCACACTCACACATACACTCTTTACCTCTCGACTCCTACCCATTATTCTCCTATTACGACAGGCAGGGACTTCTTGCCACGGCCGTGTTCTTATCTCTGCAAGCCGAACGGACACACACACACACGCATACACACACACTCTCCACCTCTCGACTCCTACCCATTAGTCGCCTCTTACGACAGGCAGGGCCTTCTTGCCTGGGCCGTATTATTATCTCTGCAAGCCAAACGGACACACACACACAAATAAACACACATACTCACACACGCAAAAACACACGCACACACACAAAGACACATACACTCTTCACCTCTCGACTCCTACCCATTATTCTCCTATTACGACAGGCAGGGACTTCTTGCCACGGCCGTGTTATTATCTCTGCGAGCCGACCGGACACACACACA
>NW_027311990.1:22500-32500 GCF_040954645.1 Diabrotica undecimpunctata
CACACGCACATACACACACGCACACACACACACACATACACTACTTACCTCTTGACTCCTAACCATTAGTCGCCTCTTACGACAGGCAGGGCCTTCTTGCCTTGGTTGTGTTCGTATCTCTGCGAGCCGAAGGACACACACACACACATACAAACACACACACACACTCACAAACACACACACACACGCACACACGCACGCACACACGCACACGCACACGCACACACGCACGCACACACGCACACACACATATATTCTTCACCTCTCGACTCCTACCTATTAGTCGCCTCTTACGACAGGCAGGGCCTTCTTGCCTCAACCGTGTTCTTATCTCTGCAAGCCGAACGGACACACGCACACACGCACGCACACACGCACACACACATACACACACACACACACACGCACACACGCACACACACATATATTCTTCACCTCTCGACTCCTACCCATTAGTCGCCTCTTACGACAGGCAGGGCCTTCTTGCCACGGCCGTGTTCTCATCTCTGCGAGCCGACCGGACACACACACATACTCACACACGCACACACACACGCACACACGCACAAACACACATACACTCTTCACCTCTCGACTCCTACCCATTAGTCGCCTCTTACGACAGGCAGAGCCTTCCTGCCACGGCCATGTTCTTATCTCTGCGAGCCGACCGGACACACACACACTCTCACACACACACACACTTACACACGCACACACACACACACATACACTATTCACCTCTCGACTCCTACCCATTATTCTCCTCTTACGACAGGTAGGGACTTCTTGCCACGGCCGTGTTCTTATCTCTGCAAGCCGAACGCACACACGCACACGCACACGCACAAGCACACACTCTCCACCTTTCGACTCCTATCCATTAGTCGCCTCTTAAGACAGGCAAGGCCTTCTTGCCACGGACGTATTCTGATCTCTGCGAGCCGAACGGACACACACACACACTCACACACACACACACTTACACACGCACACACACACACATACACTATTCACCTCTCGACTCCTACCCATTATTCTCCTCTTACGACAGGTAGGGACTTCTTGCCACGGCCGTGTTCTTATCTCTGAAAGCCGAACAGACACACACACACGCACACACAAACACACGCACACAGGCACACACGCACACACGCACACACGCACACGCACACGCACAGGCACACGCACACACTTTCCACCTCTCGACTCCTATCCATTAGTCGCCTCTTAAGACAGGCAGGGCCTTCTTGCCACGGACGTATTCTTATCTCTGCAAGCCGAACGGACACACACATACTCACACACGCACAAACACACGCACACACGCAGACACACACATACACTCTTCACCTCTCGATTCCTACCTATTAGTCGCCCCTTACAACTGGCTGGGTCTTCTTGCCTTGGCCGTATTCTTACCTCTGCAAGCCAGACGGACACACACACATACACACACACTCAGACACGCACACACACACGCACACACGCACACACACACATACACTCTTCACCTCTCGACTCCTACCCATTAGTCACCTCTTACGACAGGCAGGGCCTTCCTGCCACGGCCATGTTCTTATCTCTGCAAACCGAACGCACACACGCACACACGCACATACACATATACACTCTTCACCTCTCGACTCCTACCCATTAGTCGCCTCTTACGACAGGCAGGGCCTTCTTGCCACGGCCGTGTTCTCATCTCTGCGAGCCGACCGGACACACACACACTGACACACACACATTCACACACACACTCAAAGACGCACGCACACACGCACACACGCACACACACACATACACTCTTCACCTCTCGACTCCTACCCATTATTCTCCTCTTACGACAGGCAGGGACTTCTTGCCACGGTCGTGTTCTTATCTCTGCAAGCCGAACGCACACACGCACACTCACACGCACACACGCACACAAACATACACTTTTCACCTCTCGACTCCTACCTATTAGTCGCCTCTTACGACAGGCAGGGCCTTCTTGCCACGGCCGTGTTCTCATTTCAGCGAGCCGACCGGACACACACATACACGCACACACAAACACACGCACACAGGCACAAACGCACACACAAACGCTCACGCACACGCACACACTCTACACCTCTCGACTCCCATCCATTAGTCGCCTCTTAAGACAGGCAGGGCCTTCTTGCCACGAACGCATTCTTATCTCTGCGAGCCGAACGGACACACACACACACTCACACACAAACACACACACGCAAGCACACATACACTATTCACCTCTCGACTTCTACCCATTATTCTCCTCTTACGACAGGCAGGGACTTCTTGCCACGGCCGTGTTCTTATCTCTGCGAGCCGACCGGACATACACACACTCACACACACACACATACAAGAACACACACACACACGCACGCACACACGCGCACACACACATATACACTCTTCACCTTTCGACTCCTACCCATTATTCTTCTCTTTCGAAAGGCAGGGACTTCTTGCCACGGTCGTGTTCTTATCTCTGCAAGCCGAACGCACACACGCACACTCACACGCACACACGCACACAAACATACACTTTTCACCTCTCGACTCCTACCTATTAGTCGCCTCTTACGATTGGCAGGGCCTTCTTGCCTCGGTCGTGTTTTCATCTCTGCAAGCCGAACTGACACACACACATACTCACACACGCACACACACACGCACACACGCACACACACATACACTCACACACACACAAACACGCACACACACACATACATTCTTCACCTCTCGACTCCTACCTATTAGTCGCCTCTTACGATAGGCAGGGCCTTCTTGCCTTGGCCGTGTTCTTATCACTGCAAGCCGAACGGACACACACACATACTCACACACGCACACACACACGCACACACGCACACAAACATACACTCTTCACCTCTCGACTCCTACCTATTAGTCGCCTCTTACGATAGGCAGGGCCTTCTTGCCTCAGTCGTGTTCTTATTTCTGCAAGCCGAACTAACACACACACATACTCACACACGCACACACACACGCACACACGCACACACACACATACACTCTTCACCTCTCGACTCCTACTTATTACTCGCCTCTTACGACAGCCAGGGCCTTCTTGCCACGGCTGTGTTCTTATCTCTGCGAGCCGACCGCACACACACACACACTCACACACACTCACACACTTACATACACACTTAAACACGCAAGCACACGTACACGCACACACTCTCCACCTCTCGACTCCTATCCATTAGTCGCCTCTTACGACAGGCAGGGCCTTCTTGCTACGGACGTGTTCTTATCTCTGCGAGCCAAACGGACACACACACACACACACTCGCACACACACATACACACACATACACGCTTCACCTCTCGACTCCTACCCATTAGTCGCCTCTTACGACATTCAGGGACTTCTTGCCACGGCCGTGTTCTTATCTCTGCGAGCCGAACGGACACACACACACTCACACACACACACGCACACACGCACACACACGCACCCACGCACACGTACACGCACACGCACACACTCTCCACCTCTCGACACCTATCCATTAGCCGCCTCTTAAGACAGGCAGGGCCTTCTTGCCACGGCCGTAATCTTATCTCTGCGAGCCGAGCGGACAAAAACACACAGTCACACACACACATACACTATTCACCTCTCGACTCCTCCCTTTTGGTCGCCTCTTACGAGAGGCAGGGCCTTCTTGCCCCGGCCGTATTCATATCTCTGCAAGCCGAACGGACACACACACTCATACACACACACTCACACACGCACAAACACACACACACGCACACACGCACACACACATACACTTTTCACCTCTCGACTCCTACCTTTTAGTCGCCTCTTACGATAAGCAGGGCCTTCTTGCCGCGGTCGTGTTCTCATCTCTGCAAGCCAAACTAACACACACACATACTCACACACGCACACACACACGCACACACACACGCACACACGCACACACACACATACACTCTTCACCTCTCGACTCCTACTTATTAGTCGACCCTTACAAGAGGCAGGGCCTTCTGGCCTCGGCCATATTCTTATCTCTGCAAGCCAAACGGACACACACATACACACACACTCACACACGCCCACACACGCACACACGCACACACACACACACACATACACTCTTCACCTCTCGACTCCTACCCATTATTCTCCTCTTACGACAGGCAGGGACTTCTTGCCACGGCCGTGTTCTTATCTCTGCAAGCCGAACGGACACACACACATACTCACACACGCACAATCACACGCACACACGCACACACACACATACACTCTTCACCTCTCGACTCCTACCTATTAGTCGCCCCTTACAACTGGTAGGGTCTTCTTGCCTTTGCCGTATTCTTACCTCTGCAAGCCAGACGGACACACACACATACACACACACTCACACACGCACACACACACGCACACACGCACACACACACATACACTCTTCACCTCTCGACTCCTACCCATTAGTCGCCTCTTACGACAGGCAGGGCCTTCCTGCCACGGCCATGTTCTTATCTCTGCGAGCCGACCGGACACACACACACTCACACACACACAAACAAGAACACACACACACACGAACGCACACACGCGCACACACACATATACACTCTTCACCTCTCGACTCCTACCCATTATTCTTCTCTTTCGAAAGGCAGGGACTTCTTGCCACGGTCGTGTTCTTATCTCTGCAAGACGAACGCACACACGCACACGCACACACGCACACACACACACACATACACTCTTCACCCTCGACTCCTACCCATTAGTCGCCTCTTACGATAGGCATGGCCTTCCTGCCACGGCCATGTTTTTATCTCTGCGAGCAGACCGGACACACACCCACTCACACACACACATACAAGAACACGCACACACACGCACGCACACACGCGCACACACACATATACACTCTCCACCTTTCGACTCCTATCCATTAGTCGCCTCTTAAGACAGGCATCACCTTCTTGCCTCGGCCGTATTCTAATCTCTGCGAGCCGAATGGACACACACATACATACACACACACACACACTTACACACGCACAAACACACACATACCCACACACGCACACACACACACACACACATACACTATTCACCTTTCGACTCCTACCTATTAGTCGCCCCTTACAACTGGTAGGGTCTTCTTGCCTTTGCCGTATTCTTACCTCTGCAAGCCAGACGGACACACACACATACACACACACTCACACACGCACACACACGCACACACGCACACACACACACATACACTCTTCACCTCTCGACTCCTACCCATTAGTCGCCTCTTACGACAGGCAGGGCCTTCCTGCCACGGCCATGTTCTTATCTCTGCGAGCCGACCGGACACACACACACTCACACACACACATACAAGAACACACACACACACGAACGCACACACGCGCACACACACATATACACTCTTCACCTCTCGACTCCTACCCATTATTCTTCTCTTTCGAAAGGCAGGGACTTCTTGCCACGGTCGTGTTCTTATCTCTGCAAGACGAACGCACACACGCACACGCACACACGCACACACACACACACATACACTCTTCACCCTCGACTCCTACCCATTAGTCGCCTCTTACGATAGGCAGGGCCTTCCTGCCACGGCCATGTTTTTATCTCTGCGAGCCGACCGGACACACACCCACTCACACACACACATACAAGAACACGCACACACACGCACGCACACACGCGCACACACACATATACACTCTCCACCTTTCGACTCCTATCCATTAGTCGCCTCTTAAGACAGGCATGACCTTATTGCCTCGGCCGTATTCTAATCTCTGCGAGCCGAATGGACACACACATACATACACACACACACACTTACACACGCACAAACACACACATACCCACACACCCACACACACACACATACACTATTCACTCCTACCTATTAGTCGCCCCTTACAAGAGAGAGGGCCTTCTTGCCTTGGCCGTATTCTTATCTCTGCAATCCAAACGGACACACACACAAATACAGACATATACTCACACACGCACAAATACACGCACACACACAAAGACACATACACTATTCACCTCTCGACTCCTATTCATTAGTCGCCTCTTACGACAGGCAGGGACTTCTTGCCACGGCCGTGTTCTTATCTCTGCGAGCCGAACGGACACACACATACTTACACACACACACGCACCTACTCACACACACACGCACACACGCACACACACACAAATACACTCTTAACCCCTCGACTTCTACCCATTAGTCGCATCTTACGACAGGCATGGACTTATTGCCTCGGCCGTATTCTAATCTCTGCGAGCCGAACGGACACACACACACTGACACACACACACATTCACACACACACTCACACACGTACGCACACACGCACACACACACATACACTCTTCACCTCTCGACTCCTACCCATTATTCTCCTATTACGACAGGCAGGGACTTCTTGCCACGGCCGTGTTCTTATCTCTGCAAGCCGAACGGACACACACACACACGCATACACACACACTCTCCACCTCTCGACTCCTACCCATTAGTCGCCTCTTACGACAGGCAGGGCCTTCTTGCCTTGGCCGTATTCTTATCACTGCAAGCCAAACGGACACACACACAAATAAACACACATACTCACACACGCAAAAACACACGCACACACACAAAGACACATACACTCTTCACCTCTCGACTCCTACCCATTATTCTCCTATTACGAAAGGCAGGGACTTCTTGCCACGGCCGTGTTATTATCTCTGCGAGCCGACCGGACACACACACACTGACACACACACACATTCACACACACACTCACACACGTACGCACACACGCACACACACATACACTCTTCACCTCTCGACTCCTACCCATTATTCTCCTCTTACGACAGGCAGGGACTTCTTGCCACGGCCGTGTTCTTATCTCTGCAAGCCGAACGGACACACACACACGCACACACACACGCACACGCACACACGCACGCACACACGCACACACGCACACACGCACACACACATACACTCACACACACAAACACGCACATACGCACACACACATACATTCTTCACCTCTCGACTCCTACCTATTAGTCGTCTCTCACGACAGGCAGGGTCTTCTTGCCTCGGCCGTGTTCTTATCTCTGCAAGCCGAACGGACACACACACACTCACACACACACACACACATTCACTCTTAACCTCTCCACTTCTACCCATTAGTCGCCTCTTACGACATTCAGGGACTTCTTGCCACGGACGTATTCTTATCTCTGCAAGCCGAACGGACACACACATACACACACACACTCACACACACACGCACACACGCACCCACGCACACACACACGCACACACGCACACACACACAAATACACTCTTCACCTCTCGACTCCTACCCATTAGTCGCATCTTACGACAGGCATGGACTTATTGCCTCGGCCGTATTCTAATCTCTGCGAGCCGAACGGACACACACACACTGACACACACACACATTCACACACACACTCACACACGTACGCACACACGCACACACACACATACACTCTTCACCTCTCGACTCCTACTTATTACTCGCCTCTTACGACAGGCAGGGCCTTCTTGCCACGGCTGTGTTCTTATCTCTGCGAGCCGACCGGACACACACACACACGCATACACACACACTCTCCACCTCTCGACTCCTACCCATTAGTCGCCTCTTACGACAGGCAGGGCCTTCTTGCCTTGGCCGTATTCTTATCACTGCAAGCCAAACGGACACACACACACAAATAAACACACATACTCACACACGCAAAAACACACGCACACACACAAAGACACATACACTCTTCACCTCTCGACTCCTACCCATTATTCTCCTATTACGAAAGGCAGGGACTTCTTGCCACGGCCGTGTTATTATCTCTGCGAGCCGACCGGACACACACACACTGACACACACACACATTCACACACACACTCACACACGTACGCACACACGCACACACACATACACTCTCCACCTCTCGACTCCTATCCATTAGTCGCCTCTTACGACAAGCAGGGCCTTCTTGCTACGGACGTGTTCTTATCTCTGCGAGCCAAACGGACACACACACACACTCGCACACACACATACACACACATACACGCTTCACCTCTCGACTCCTACCCATTAGTCGCCTCATACGACATTCAGGGACTTCTTGCCACGGCCGTGTTCTTATCTCTGCGAGCCGAACGGACACACACACACTCACACACACACACACGCACACACGCACACACACGCACCCACGCACACGTACACGCACACGCACACACTCTCCACCTCTCGACACCTATCCATTAGCCGCCTCTTAAGACAGGCAGGGCCTTCTTGCCACGGCCGTTAGCTTATCTCTGCGAGCCGAGCGGACAAAAACACACACGCACACACAAACACACGCACACAGACACACACCCACACACGCACACACGCACACGCATACGCACACGCACACACTCTCCACCTCTCGACTCCTACCTTTTAGTCGCCTCTTACGATAAGCAGGGCCTTCTTGCCGCGGTCGTGTTCTCATCTCTGCAAGCCAAACTAACACACACACATACTCACACACTCACACACACACCCACACACACACGCACGCACACACGCACACACACACACACACACACGCACCCACGCACACGCACACGCACACGCACACGCACACACCCTCAACCTCTCGACTCCTATCCATTAGTCGCCTCTTAAGACAGGCAGGGCCTTCTTGCCACGGACGTATTCGTGCAAGCCGAACGGACACACATACATACACTCGCACACACACACACATACACGCTTCACCTCTAGACTCCTACCCATTAGTCGACTCTTACGACATTCAGGGACTTCTTGCCACGGCCGTTTTCTTATCTCTGCGAGCCAAACGGACACACATCCACACTCACACACACACACGCAAGCACACATACAGTATTCACCTCTAGACTTCTACCCATTATTCTCCTCTTACGACAGGCAGGGATTTTGCCACGGCCGTGTTCTTATCTCTGCAAGCCGAACGGACACACACACACGCACACACAAACACACGCACACAGACACACACCCACACACGCACACACGCACACGCATACGCACACGCACACACTCTCCACCTCTCGATTCCTATCCATTAGTCGCCTCTTAAGACAGGCAGGGCATTCTTGCCACGAACGCATTCTTATCTCTGCGAGCCGAACGGACACACACACACTCACACACACACACACACACACACACACGCAAGCACACATACCCTCTTCACCTCTCGACTCCTTCCCCATTAGTCGCCTCTTACGACAGGCAGGGCCTTCTTGCCACGGTTGTGTTCTCATTTCAGCGAGCCGACCGGACACACACACACACGCACACACAAACACACGCACACAGGCACAAACGCACACACGCAAACGCACACGCACACACTCTCCACCTCTCGATTCCTATCCATTAGTCGCCTCTTAAGACAGGCAGGGCCTTCTTGCCACGAACGCATTCTTATCTCTGCAAGCCGAACGGACACACACACACACTCACACACACACAGACGCAAGCACACATACACTATTCACCTCTCGACTTCTACCCATTATTCTCCTCTTACGACAGGCAGGGACTTCTTGCCACGGCCGTGTTCTTATCTCTGCAAGCCAAACGGATACACACACGCACACACAAACACACGCACACAGGCACACACGCACAAACGCACACACGCACACGCACACGCACACGCACACACTCTCCACCTCTCGATTCCTATCCATTAGTCGCCTCTTAAGACAGGCAGGGCCTTCTTGCCACGGACGTATTCTTATCTCTGTGAGCCGAACGGACACACACACACGCACACACAAACACACGCACACAGGCACACACGCACACACGCACACGTACACGAACACGCACACACTCTCCACCTCTCGAC
>NW_027311990.1:37500-40000 GCF_040954645.1 Diabrotica undecimpunctata
TCTCGACTCCTACCCATTATTCTCCTCTTTCGACAGGCAGGGACTTCTTGCCACGGCCGTGTTCTTATCTCTGCAAGCCGAACGGACACACACACACACACGCACACACAAACACACGCACACAGGCACACACGCACACACGCACACGCACACGTACTCGCACACACTCTCCACCTCTCGACTCCTATCCATTAGTCGTCTCTTACGACAGGCAGGGCCTTCTTGCTACGGACGTGTTCTTATCTCTGAGAGCCAAACGGACACACACACACACTCGCACACACACATACACATACATACACGCTTCACCTCTCGACTCCTACCCATTAGTCGCCTCTTACGACATTCAGCGACTTCTTGCCACGGCCGTGTTCTTATCTCTGCGAGCCGAACGGACACACACACACTTACACACACTCACATACACACACACTTAAACACGCACGCACACACGCACACACACACACATACACTCTTCACCTCTCGACTCCTACCCATTATTCTCCTCTTACGACAGGCAGGGACTTCTTGCCACGGCCGTGTTTTTATCTCTGCAAGCCAAACGGACACACACACACGCACACACACACACAAGCACACGCACACGCACACGCACACACTCTCCACCTCTCGACTCCTATCCATTAGTCGCCTCTTACGACAAGCATGGCCTTCTTGCCACCGCTTTTTTCTTATCTCTGCGAGCGAAGGGACACACACACACATACACACACACACTCACACACACACGCACATACGCACGCACACACGCACACACACACATACATTCTTCACCTCTCTAATCCTACCTATTAGTCGCCTCTCACGACAGGCAGGGCCTTCTTGCCTCGGCCGTGTTCTTATTTCTGCAAGACGAACGGACACACACACACATACTTACACACGCACACACGCACACGCACACACTCTCCACCTCTCGACTCCTACCTATTAGTCGCCTCTTACGACAGGAAGGGCCTTCCTGCCTTGGGGGTGTTCTTATCTCTGCAAGCCGAACGGACACACACACATACTCACACACTCACACACACACGCACACACGCACAAACACACATACACTTTTCACCTCTCGACTCCTACGCATTAGTCGCCGCTTACGACAGGCAGGGCCTTCTTGGCACGGACGTGTCCTTATCACTGCGAGCCGACCGGACACACACACTCACACACGCACACACACACGCACACACGCACACACACACATACACTCTTCACCTCTCGACTCCTACCCATTAGTTGCCTCTTACGACAGGCATGGCCTTCTTGCCTCGGCCGTATTCTAATCTCTGCGAGCCGAATGGACACGCATACATACACACACACACACTTACACACGCACAAACACACACACACCCACACACGCACACACACACACACACACATACACTCTTCACCTCTCGACTCCTACCAATTAGTCGCCACTTACGACAGGCAGGGCCTTCTTGCCTCGGCCGTATTCTTATCTCTCCAAGCCGAACGGACACATACACACTCACACACACACGCACGCACACACGCACACACACGCACACACACACAAATACATTCTTCACCTCTCGACTTCTACCCATTAGTCGCCTCTTACGACAGGCATTGCCTTGTTGCCTCGGCCGTATTCTAATCTCTGCGAGCCGAATGGACACACACAAACATACACACACACTTACACACGCACAAACACACACACCCACACACGCACACACTCACGTACTCTCTTCACCTCTCGACTCCTACCCATTAGTCGCCTCTTACGACAGGCAGGGACTTCTTGCCACGGCCGTGTTCTTATCTCTGCAAGCCGAACGGACACACACACACACACGCACACACAAACACACGCACACAGGCACACACGCACTCACGCACACGCACATATTCTCCACCTCTCGATTCCTATCCATTAGTCGCTTCTTAAGACGGGCAAGGCCTTCTTGCCACGGACGTATTCTTATCTCTGCGAGCCGAAAGGACACACACACACACACGCACACACAAACACACGCACACAGGCACACACGCACACACGCACACGTACACGCAGACGCACACACTCTCCACCTCTCGACTAATATCCATTAGTCGCCTCTTAAGACAGGCAGGGCGTTCTTGCCTCGGCCGTATTCTTATCTCTGCAAGCCAAACGGACACACACACACACACATACACACACACATACTCACACACGCACAAACACACGCACACACACAAAGACACATACACTCTCCACCTCTCGATTCCTATCCATTAGTCGCTTCTTAAGACGGACAGGGCCTTCTTGCCACGGACGTATTCTTATCTCTGCGAGCCGAAAGGACACACACACACACACGCACACACAAACACACGCACACAGGCACACACGCACACACGCACACGTACACGCACACGCACACACTCTCCACCTCTCGACTAATATCCATTAGTCGCCTCTTAAGACAGGCAGGGCGTTCTTGCCTCGGCCGTATTCTTATCTCTGCAA
>NW_027311990.1:50000-92500 GCF_040954645.1 Diabrotica undecimpunctata
ACACATACACTACTTACCTCTTGACTCCTAACCATTAGTCGCCTCTTACGACAGGCAGGGCCTTCTTGCCTTGGTTGTGTTCGTATCTCTGCGAGCCGAAGGACACACACACACACATACAAACACACACACACTCACAAACACACACACACACACGCACACACGCACGCACACACGCACACGCACACGCACACACGCACGCACACACGCACACACACATACACACACACACACACACACACGCACACACGCACACACACATATATTCTTCACCTCTCGACTCCTACCTATTAGTCGCCTCTTACGACAGGCAGGGCCTTCTTGCCTCAACCGTGTTCTTATCTCTGCAAGCCGAACGGACACACGCACACACGCACGCACACACGCACACACACATACACACACACACACGCACACACGCACACACACATATATTCTTCACCTCTCGACTCCTACCCATTAGTCGCCTCTTACGACAGGCAGGGCCTTCTTGCCACGGCCGTGTTCTCATCTCTGCGAGCCGACCGGACACACACACATACTCACACACGCACACACACACGCACACACGCACAAACACACATACACTCTTCACCTCTCGACTCCTACCCATTAGTCGCCTCTTACGACAGGCAGAGCCTTCCTGCCACGGCCATGTTCTTATCTCTGCGAGCCGACCGGACACACACACACTCACACACACAAATACAAGAACACACGCACGCACACACGCGCACACACACATATACACTCTTAACCTCTCGACTCCTACCCATTATTCGTCTCCTTCGAAAGGCAGGGACTTCTTGCCACGGTCGTGTTCTTATCTCTGCAAGCCGAACGCACACACGCACACGCACACGCACAAGCACACACTCTCCACCTTTCGACTCCTATCCATTAGTCGCCTCTTAAGACAGGCAAGGCCTTCTTGCCACGGACGTATTCTGATCTCTGCGAGCCGAACGGACACACACACACACTCACACACACACACACACTTACACACGCACACACACACACATACACTATTCACCTCTCGACTCCTACCCATTATTCTCCTCTTACGACAGGTAGGGACTTCTTGCCACGGCCGTGTTCTTATCTCTGAAAGCCGAACAGACACACACACACGCACACACAAACACACGCACACAGGCACACACGCACACACGCACACACGCACACGCACACGCACAGGCACACGCACACACTTTCCACCTCTCGACTCCTATCCATTAGTCGCCTCTTAAGACAGGCAGGGCCTTCTTGCCACGGACGTATTCTTATCTCTGCAAGCCGAACGGACACACACATACTCACACACGCACAAACACACGCACACACGCAGACACACACATACACTCTTCACCTCTCGATTCCTACCTATTAGTCGCCCCTTACAACTGGCTGGGTCTTCTTGCCTTGGCCGTATTCTTACCTCTGCAAGCCAGACGGACACACACACATACACACACACTCACACACGCACACACACACGCACACACGCGCACACACACATACACTCTTCACCTCTCGACTCCTACCCATTAGTCACCTCTTACGACAGGCAGGGCCTTCCTGCCACGGCCATGTTCTTATCTCTGCAAACCGAACGCACACACGCACACACGCACATACACATATACACTCTTCACCTCTCGACTCCTACCCATTAGTCGCATCTTACGACAGGCAGGGCCTTCCTGCCACGGCCATGTTGTTATCTCTGCGAGCCGACCAGACACACACACACTCACACACACACATACAAGAACACACACACACACACACGCACGCACACACGCGCACACACGTATACACTCTCCACCTTTCGACTCCTCTCCATTAGTCGCCTCTTAAGACAGGCATGACCTTCTTGCGTCGGCCGTATTCTAATCTCTGCGAGCCGAATGGACACACACATACATACACACACACACTCACACACGCACAAACACACACATACCCACACACGCACACACACACACACACATACACTATTCACCTTTCGACTCCTACCTATTAGTCGCCCCTTACAAGAGAGAGGGCCTTCTTGCCTCGGCCGTATTCTTATCTCTGCAAGCCAAACGGACACACACACAAATACACACACATACTCACACACACACAAACACACGCACACACACAAAGACACATACACTCTTCACCTCTCGACTCCTATTCATTAGTCGCCTCTTACGACAGGCAGGGACTTCTTGCCACGGCCGTGTTCTTATCTCTGCGAGCCGAACGGACACACACACACACTTACACACACACACGCACCCACGCACACACACACGCACACACGCACACACGCACACACACACAAATACACTCTTCACCTCTCGACTCCTACCCATTGGTCACATCTTACGACAGGCATGGACTTATTGCCTCGGCCGTATTCTTATCTCTGCAAGCCAAACGGACACACACACAAATACACACACATACTCACACACACACAAACACACGCACACACACAAAGACACATACACTCTTCACCTCTCGACTCCTATTCATTAGTCGCCTCTTACGACAGGCAGGGACTTCTTGCCACGGCCGTATTCTAATCTCTGCGAGCCGAACGGACACACACACACTGACACACACACACATTCACACACACACTCACACACGTACGCACACACGCACACACACATACACTCTTCACCTCTCGACTCCTACCCATTATTCTCCTATTACGACAGGCAGGGACTTCTTGGCACGGCCGTGTTCTTATCTCTGCAAGCCGAACGGACACACACACACGCATACACACACACTCTCCACCTCTCGACCACTACCCATTAGTCGCCTCTTACGACAGGCAGGGACTTCTTGCCACGGCCGTGTTCTTATCTCTGCGAGCCGACCGGACACACACACACACTGACACATACACACAATCACACACACACTCACACACGTACGCACACACGCAGACTCACACATACACTCTTCACCTCTCGACTCCTACCCATTATTCTCCTCTTACGACAGGCAGGGACTTCTTGCCACGGCCGTGTTCTTATCTCTGCAAGCCGAACGGACACACACACACTCACACACACACACACACACATACACTCACACACGTACGCACACACGCACACACACACATACACTCTTCACCTCTCGACTCCTACCCATTATTCTCCTCTTACGACAGGCAGGGACTTCTTGCCACGGCCGTGTTCTTATCTCTGCAAGCCGAACGGACACACACATACACACACACTCACACACACACGCACGCTCACACGCACACACACATGCACACACGCACACGCACACGCACACGCACACACTCTCCACCTCTCGACTCCTATCCATTAGTCACCATTTAAGACAGGCAGGGCCTTCTTGCCTCGGCCGTATTCTTATCTCTGCGAGCCGAACGGACATACACACACACTCAAACACACACGCACGCTCACACGCACACACACACACGCACACACGCACACGCACACGCACACGCACACACTCTCAACCTCTCGACTCCTATCCATTAGTCACCTCTTAAGACAGGCAGGGCCTTCTTGCCTCGGCCGTATTCTTATCTCTGCAAGCCAAACGGACACACACACACTCACACACACAAGCACGCACACATGCACACACACGCACACACACAAATACACTTTTCACCTCTCGACTCCTACCCATTAGTCGCCTCTTACGACAGGCATAGCCTTCTTGCCTCGGCCGTATTCTTATCTTTGCAAGCCGAACGGACACACACACACTCACACACACACGCACGCACACACGCACACACACGCACACACACACACACACACAAATACACTCTTCACCTCTCGACTCCTACCCATTAGTCGCCTCTTACGACAGGCATGGCCTTCTTGCCTTGGCCGTATTCTAATCTCTGCGAGCCGAATGGACACACACATACATACACACACACTTACACACGCACAAACACACACACACACCCACACACGCACACACTCACATACCCTCTTCACCTCTCGACTCCTACCCATTAGTCGCCTCTTACGACAGGCAGGGCCTTCTTGCCACGGCCGTGTTCTCATTTCAGCGAGCCGACCGGACACACACACACTGACACACACACATTCACACACACACTCAAAGACGCACGCACACACGCACACACGCACACACACACATACACTCTTCACCTCTCGACTCCTACCCATTATTCTCCTCTTACGACAGGCAGGTACTTCTTGCCACGGCCGTGTTCTTGTCTCTGCAAGCCGAACGGACACACACACACACGCACACACACACACACGCACACGCACACACTCTCCACCTCTCGACTCCTATCCATTAGTCGCCTCTTACGACAGGCATGGCCTTCTTGCCACCGCTTTTTTCTTATCTCTGCGAGCGAAGGGTCACACACACACATACACACACACACTCACACACACACACGCACACACGCACGCACACACGCACACACACATACTCTCACACACACACAAACACGCACACACGCACACACACATACATTCTTCACCTCTCGACTCCTACCTATTAGTCGTCTCTCACGACAGGCAGGGCCTTCTTGCCTCGGCCGTCTTCTTATCTCTGCAAGCCGAACTAACACACACACATACTCACACACGCACACACACGCACACACGCACACACACATACACTTTTCACCTCTCGACTCCTACTTATTAGTCGCCCACTCTTCAACTCTCGACTCCTACCCATTAGTCGCCCCGTACGATTTGCATCGCCTTCTTGCCACGGCTGTTTTCTTATCTCTGCGAGCCGAAGGGACACACACACATACACACACACACACACTCACAAACACACACACACACACACGCACGCACACACGCACACACACATACACTCACACACACACAAACACGCACACACACATACACTCTTCACCTCTCGACCCCTACTTATTACTTGCCTCTTACGACAGGCATGGCCTTTTTGCCACGGCTGTTTTCTTATCTCTGCGAGCCGACCGCACACACACACACTTACACACACTCACATACACACACACTTAAACACGCACGCACACACGCACACACACACACATACACTCTTCACCTCTCGACTCCTACCCATTATTCTCCTCTTTCGACAGGCAGGGACTTCTTGCCACGGCCGTGTTCTTATCTCTGCAAGCCGAACGGACACACACACACACACGCACACACAAACACACGCACACAGGCACACACGCACACACGCACACGCACACGTACACGCACACACTCTCCACCTCTCGACTCCTATTCATTAGTCGTCTCTTACGACAGGCAGGGCCTTCTTGCTACGGACGTGTTCTTATCTCTGAGAGCCAAACGGACACACACACACACTCGCACACACACATACACATACATACACGCTTCACCTCTCGACTCCTACCCATTAGTCGCCTCTTACGACATTCAGCAACTTCTTGCCACGGCCGTGCTCTTATCTCTGCGAGCCGAACGGACACACACACACTCACACACACACGCACGCACACACGCACACACACACGCACCCACGCACACGCACACGCACACGCACACACTCACAAACACACACACACACACACGCACGCACACACGCACACACACATACATTCTTCACCTCTCGACTCCTACCCATTAGTCGCTCATTACAGCAGGCATGGCCTTCTTGCCACGGCCGTATTCTTATCTCTACGAGCCGAAGGGACACACACACACACTCATACACACACACACGCACACTCTTTACCTCTCGACTTCTACCCATTAGTCGCCTCTTACGACAGGCATGGCCTTCTTGCCACGTCTGTATTCTTATCTCTGCAAGCCGAACGGACACACATACATACACACACACTCACACACGCACACACACATAAACTCTTCACCTCTCGACTCCTACCTATTAGTCGCCTCTTACGATAAGCATGGCCTTCTTGCCACGGCTGTAATCTTATCTCTGCGAGCCGAAGGACACACACACATACACACATACACGCACACACACACGCACACACGCACATACATACACTCTCCATCTCGCGACTCCTACTCATTAGTCGCCTCTTACGACAGGCAGGGCCTTCTTGCCACGGCCGTATTCTTTTCTCTGCGAGCCGAAGGACACACACACACACACAGTCACACACGCACATACACACACGCACACACACACACACATACACTACTTACCTCTTGACTCCTAACCATTAGTCGCCTCTTACGACAGGCAGGGCCTTCTTGCCTTGGTTGTGTTCGTATCTCTGCGAGCCGAAGGACACACACACACACATACAAACACACACACACTCACAAACACACACACACACACGCACACACGCACGCACACACGCACACGCACACGCACACACGCACGCACACACGCACACACACATACACACACACACACACACACACACGCACACACGCACACACACATATATTCTTCACCTCTCGACTCCTACCTATTAGTCGCCTCTTACGACAGGCAGGGCCTTCTTGCCTCAACCGTGTTCTTATCTCTGCAAGCCGAACGGACACACGCACACACGCACGCACACACGCACACACACATACACACACACACACGCACACACGCACACACACATATATTCTTCACCTCTCGACTCCTACCCATTAGTCGCCTCTTACGACAGGCAGGGCCTTCTTGCCACGGCCGTGTTCTCATCTCTGCGAGCCGACCGGACACACACACATACTCACACACGCACACACACACGCACACACGCACAAACACACATACACTCTTCACCTCTCGACTCCTACCCATTAGTCGCCTCTTACGACAGGCAGAGCCTTCCTGCCACGGCCATGTTCTTATCTCTGCGAGCCGACCGGACACACACACACTCACACACACAAATACAAGAACACACGCACGCACACACGCGCACACACACATATACACTCTTAACCTCTCGACTCCTACCCATTATTCGTCTCCTTCGAAAGGCAGGGACTTCTTGCCACGGTCGTGTTCTTATCTCTGCAAGCCGAACGCACACACGCACACGCACACGCACAAGCACACACTCTCCACCTTTCGACTCCTATCCATTAGTCGCCTCTTAAGACAGGCAAGGCCTTCTTGCCACGGACGTATTCTGATCTCTGCGAGCCGAACGGACACACACACACACTCACACACACACACACTTACACACGCACACACACACACACATACACTATTCACCTCTCGACTCCTACCCATTATTCTCCTCTTACGACAGGTAGGGACTTCTTGCCACGGCCGTGTTCTTATCTCTGAAAGCCGAACAGACACACACACACGCACACACAAACACACGCACACAGGCACACACGCACACACGCACACACGCACACGCACACGCACAGGCACACGCACACACTTTCCACCTCTCGACTCCTATCCATTAGTCGCCTCTTAAGACAGGCAGGGCCTTCTTGCCACGGACGTATTCTTATCTCTGCAAGCCGAACGGACACACACATACTCACACACGCACAAACACACGCACACACGCAGACACACACATACACTCTTCACCTCTCGATTCCTACCTATTAGTCGCCCCTTACAACTGGCTGGGTCTTCTTGCCTTGTCCGTATTCTTACCTCTGCAAGCCAGACGGACACACACACATACACACACACTCACACACGCACACACACACGCACACACGCGCACACACACATACACTCTTCACCTCTCGACTCCTACCCATTAGTCACCTCTTACGACAGGCAGGGCCTTCCTGCCACGGCCATGTTCTTATCTCTGCAAACCGAACGCACACACGCACACACGCACATACACATATACACTCTTCACCTCTCGACTCCTACCCATTAGTCGCATCTTACGACAGGCAGGGCCTTCCTGCCACGGCCATGTTGTTATCTCTGCGAGCCGACCAGACACACACACACTCACACACACACATACAAGAACACACACACACACACACGCACGCACACACGCGCACACACGTATACACTCTCCACCTTTCGACTCCTCTCCATTAGTCGCCTCTTAAGACAGGCATGACCTTCTTGCGTCGGCCGTATTCTAATCTCTGCGAGCCGAATGGACACACACATACATACACACACACACTCACACACGCACAAACACACACATACCCACACACGCACACACACACACACACATACACTATTCACCTTTCGACTCCTACCTATTAGTCGCCCCTTACAAGAGAGAGGGCCTTCTTGCCTCGGCCGTATTCTTATCTCTGCAAGCCAAACGGACACACACACAAATACACACACATACTCACACACACACAAACACACGCACACACACAAAGACACATACACTCTTCACCTCTCGACTCCTATTCATTAGTCGCCTCTTACGACAGGCAGGGACTTCTTGCCACGGCCGTGTTCTTATCTCTGCGAGCCGAACGGACACACACACACACTTACACACACACACGCACCCACGCACACACACACGCACACACGCACACACGCACACACACACAAATACACTCTTCACCTCTCGACTCCTACCCATTGGTCGCATCTTACGACAGGCATGGACTTATTGCCTCGGCCGTATTCTTATCTCTGCAAGCCAAACGGACACACACACAAATACACACACATACTCACACACACACAAACACACGCACACACACAAAGACACATACACTCTTCACCTCTCGACTCCTATTCATTAGTCGCCTCTTACGACAGGCAGGGACTTCTTGCCACGGCCGTATTCTAATCTCTGCGAGCCGAACGGACACACACACACTGACACACACACACATTCACACACACACTCACACACGTACGCACACACGCACACACACATACACTCTTCACCTCTCGACTCCTACCCATTATTCTCCTATTACGACAGGCAGGGACTTCTTGGCACGGCCGTGTTCTTATCTCTGCAAGCCGAACGGACACACACACACGCATACACACACACTCTCCACCTCTCGACCACTACCCATTAGTCGCCTCTTACGACAGGCAGGGCCTTCTTGCCTCGGCCGTATTCTTATCTCTGCAAGCCAAAGGGTAACACACACACAAATACACACACATACTTACACACGCAAAAACACACGCACACACACAAAGACACATACACTCTTCACCTCTCGACTCCTATTCATTAGTCGCCTCTTACGACAAGCAGGGACTTCTTGCCACGGCCGTGTTCTTATCTCTGCGAGCCGACCGGACACACACACACACTGACACATACACACAATCACACACACACTCACACACGTACGCACACACGCAGACACACACATACACTCTTCACCTCTCGACTCCTACCCATTATTCTCCTCTTACGACAGGCAGGGACTTCTTGCCACGGCCGTGTTCTTATCTCTGCAAGCCGAACGGACACACACACACTCACACACACACACACACACATACACTCACACACGTACGCACACACGCACACACACACATACACTCTTCACCTCTCGACTCCTACCCATTATTCTCCTCTTACGACAGGCAGGGACTTCTTGCCACGGCCGTGTTCTTATATCTGCAAGCCGAACGGACACACACACACACACGCACACACACACGAACACGCACACTCACACGCACACACTCTTCACCTCTCGACTCCTACCCATTATTCTCCTCTTACGACAGGCAGGGACTTCTTGCCACGGCCGTGTTCTTATCTCTGCAAGCCGAACGGACACACACATACACACACACTCACACACACACGCACGCTCACACGCACACACACATGCACACACGCACACGCACACGCACACGCACACACTCTCCACCTCTCGACTCCTATCCATTAGTCACCATTTAAGACAGGCAGGGCCTTCTTGCCTCGGCCGTATTCTTATCTCTGCGAGCCGAACGGACATACACACACACTCAAACACACACGCACGCTCACACGCACACACACACACACGCACACACGCACACGCACACGCACACGCACACACTCTCAACCTCTCGACTCCTATCCATTAGTCACCTCTTAAGACAGGCAGGGCCTTCTTGCCTCGGCCGTATTCTTATCTCTGCAAGCCAAACGGACACACACACACTCACACACACAAGCACGCACACATGCACACACACGCACACACACAAATACACTTTTCACCTCTCGACTCCTACCCATTAGTCGCCTCTTACGACAGGCATAGCCTTCTTGCCTCGGCCGTATTCTTATCTTTGCAAGCCGAACGGACACACACACACTCACACACACACGCACGCACACACGCACACACACGCACACACACACACACACACAAATACACTCTTCACCTCTCGACTCCTACCCATTAGTCGCCTCTTACGACAGGCATGGCCTTCTTGCCTTGGCCGTATTCTAATCTCTGCGAGCCGAATGGACACACACATACATACACACACACTTACACACGCACAAACACACACACACACCCACACACGCACACACTCACATACCCTCTTCACCTCTCGACTCCTACCCATTAGTCGCCTCTTACGACAGGCAGGGCCTTCTTGCCACGGCCGTGTTCTCATTTCAGCGAGCCGACCGGACACACACATACACGCACACACAAACACACGCACACAGGCACAAACGCACACACAAACGCTCACGCACACGCACACACTCTACACCTCTCGACTCCCATCCATTAGTCGCCTCTTAAGACAGGCAGGGCCTTCTTGCCACGAACGCATTCTTATCTCTGCGAGCCGAACGGACACACACACACACTCACACACAAACACACACACGCAAGCACACATACACTATTCACCTCTCGACTTCTACCCATTATTCTCCTCTTACGACAGGCAGGGACTTCTTGCCACGGCCGTGTTCTTATCTCTGCAAGCCGAACGGACACACACACACACACACGCACACACAAAAACACGCACACAGGCACACACGCACACACGCACACACGCACACACGCACACACGCACACACTCTCCACCTCTCGATTCCTATCCATTAGTCGCCTCTTAAGACAGGCAGGGCCTTCTTGCCACGGACGTATTCTTATCTCTGCAAGCCAAACGGACACACACACACACACACATACAGACACACACTCACACACGCACAAACACACGCACACACACAGACACATACACTCTTCACCTCTCGACTCCTATTCATTAGTCGCCTCTTACGACAGGCAGGGACTTCTTGCTACAGCCGTGTTCTTATCTCTGCGAGTCGAACGGACACACACACACACGCACAGACAAACACACGCACACAGGCACACACGCACACGTACACGCACACGCACACACTCTCCACCTTTCGACTCCAATCCATTAGTCGCCTCTTAAGACAGGCAGGGCCTTCTTGCCTCGGCCGTATTCTTATCTCTGCAAGCCAAACGGACACACACACACACACATACAGACACACACTCACACACGCACAAACACACGCACACACGCACACACACAAATACACTCTTCACCTCTCGACTCCTACCCATTAGTCGCCTCTTACGACAGGCATGGACTTATTGCCTCGGCCGTATTCTAATCTCTGCGAGCCGAACGGACACACACACACTGACACACACACACACACATTCACACACACACTCACACACGTACGCACACACGCACACACACATATACACTCTTCACCTCTCGACTCCTACCCAATATTCTCCTATTACGACAGGCAGGGTCTTCTTGCCTCGGCCGTGTTCTTATCTCTGCAAGCCGAACGGACACACACATACTCACACACACACACACACACGCACACACGCACACACACACATACACTCTTCACCTCTCGACTCCTACCTATTAGTCGCCCCTTACAACTGGTAGGGTCTTCTTGCCTTGGCCGTATTCTTACCTCTGCAAGCCAGACGCACACACACACATACACACACACTCACACACGCACACACACACGCACACACGCACACACACACAAATACACTCTTCACCTCTCGACTCCTACCCATTGGTCGCATCTTACGACAGGCATGGACTTATTGCCTCGGCCGTATTCTTATCTCTGCAAGCCAAACGGACACACACACAAATACACACACATACTCACACACACACAAACACACGCACACACACAAAGACACATACACTCTTCACCTCTCGACTCCTATTCATTAGTCGCCTCTTACGACAGGCAGGGACTTCTTGCCACGGCCGTATTCTAATCTCTGCGAGCCGAACGGACACACACACACTGACACACACACACACATTCACACACACACTCACACACGTACGCACATACGCACACATACATACACTCTTCACCTCTCGACTCCTACCCATTATTCTCCTATTACGACAGGCAGGGACTTCTTGGCACGGCCGTGTTCTTATCTCTGCAAGCCGAACGGACACACACACACGCATACACACACACTCTCCACCTCTCGACTCCTACCCATTAGTCGCCTCTTACGACAGGCAGGGCCTTCTTGCCTCGGCCGTATTCTTATCTCTGCAAGCCAAAGGGTAACACACACACAAATACACACACATAATTACACACGCAAAAACACACGCACACACACAAAGACACATACACTCTTCACCTCTCGACTCCTATTCATTAGTCGCCTCTTACGACAAGCAGGGACTTCTTGCCACGGCCGTGTTCTTATCTCTGCGAGCCGACCGGACACACACACACACACTGACACATACACACAATCACACACACACTCACACACGTACGCACACACGCAGACACACACATACACTCTTCACCTCTCGACTCCTACCCATTATTCTCCTCTTACGACAGGCAGGGACTTCTTGCCACGGCCGTGTTCTTATCTCTGCAAGCCGAACGGACACACACACACTCACACACACACACACACACATACACTCACACACGTACGCACACACGCACACACACACATACACTCTTCACCTCTCGACTCCTACCCATTATTCTCCTCTTACGACAGGCAGGGACTTCTTGCCACGGCCGTGTTCTTATATCTGCAAGCCGAACGGACACACACACACACGCACACACACACGAACACGCACACTCACACGCACACACTCTTCACCTCTCGACTCCTACCCATTATTCTCCTCTTACGACAGGCAGGGACTTCTTGCCACGGCCGTGTTCTTATCTCTGCAAGCCGAACGGACACACACATACACACACACTCACACACACACGCACACACGCACGCACACACGCACACACACATACACTCACACACACAAACACGCACATACGCACACACACATACATTCTTCACCTCTCGACTCCTACTTATTAGTCGTCTCTCACGACAGGCAGGGTCTTCTTGCCTCGGCCGTGTTCTTATCTCTGCAAGCCGAACGGACACACACACACTCACACACACACACACACACATACACTCTTAACCTCTCGACTCCTACCCATAAGTCGCCTCTTACGACATTCAGGGCCTTCTTGCCTCGGCCGTATTCTTATCTCTGCAAGCCAAACTGACACACACACACACAAATACACACACATACTCACACACGCAAAAACACACGCACACACACAAAGACACATACGCTCTTCACCTCTCGACTCCTATTCATTAGTCGCCTCTTACGACAGGCAGGGACTTCTTGCCACGGCCGTGTTCTTATCTCTGCAAGCCAAACGGACACACACACACGCACACACACACACGCACACGCACACGCACACACTCTTCACGTCTCGACTCCTACCCATTATTCTCCTCTTACGACAGGCAGGGACTTCTTGCCACGACCGTGTTCTTATCTCTGCAAGCCGAACTGACACACACATACACACACACTCACACACACACGCACACACGCACGCACACACGCACACACACATACACTCACACACACAAACACGCACATACGCACACACACATACATTCTTCACCTCTCGACTCCTACCTATTAGTCGTCTCTCACGACAAGCAGCGTCTTCTTGCCTCGGCCGTGTTCTTATCTCTGCAAGCCGAACGAACACACACACACTCACACACACACACACACACATACACTCTTAACCTCTCGATTCCTACCCATTAGTCGCCTCTTACGACATTCAGGGACTTCTTGCCACAAACGTATTCTTATCTCTGCGAGCCGACCGCACACACACACACTTACACACACTCACATACACACACACTTAAACACGCACGCACACACGCACACACACACACATACACTCTTCACCTCTCGACTCCTACCCATTATTCTCCTCTTTCGACAGGCAGGGACTTCTTGCCACGGCCGTGTTCTTATCTCTGCAAGCCGAACGGACACACACACACACACGCACACACAAACACACGCACACAGGCACACACGCACACACGCACACGCACACGTACACGCACACACTCTCCACCTCTCGACTCCTATTCATTAGTCGTCTCTTACGACAGGCAGGGCCTTCTTGCTACGGACGTGTTCTTATCTCTGAGAGCCAAACGGACACACACACACACTCGCACACACACATACACATACATACACGCTTCACCTCTCGACTCCTACCCATTAGTCGCCTCTTACGACATTCAGCAACTTCTTGCCACGGCCGTGCTCTTATCTCTGCGAGCCGAACGGACACACACACACTCACACACACACGCACGCACACACGCACACACACACGCACCCACGCACACGCACACGCACACGCACACACTCACAAACACACACACACACACACGCACGCACACACGCACACACACATACATTCTTCACCTCTCGACTCCTACCCATTAGTCGCTCATTACAGCAGGCATGGCCTTCTTGCCACGGCCGTATTCTTATCTCTACGAGCCGAAGGGACACACACACACACTCATACACACACACACGCACACTCTTTACCTCTCGACTTCTACCCATTAGTCGCCTCTTACGACAGGCATGGCCTTCTTGCCACGTCTGTATTCTTATCTCTGCAAGCCGAACGGACACACATACATACACACACACTCACACACGCACACACACATAAACTCTTCACCTCTCGACTCCTACCTATTAGTCGCCTCTTACGATAAGCATGGCCTTCTTGCCACGGCTGTAATCTTATCTCTGCGAGCCGAAGGACACACACACATACACACATACACGCACACACACACGCACACACGCACATACATACACTCTCCATCTCGCGACTCCTACTCATTAGTCGCCTCTTACGACAGGCAGGGCCTTCTTGCCACGGCCGTATTCTTTTCTCTGCGAGCCGAAGGACACACACACACACACAGTCACACACGCACATACACACACGCACACACACACACACATACACTACTTACCTCTTGACTCCTAACCATTAGTCGCCTCTTACGACAGGCAGGGCCTTCTTGCCTTGGTTGTGTTCGTATCTCTGCGAGCCGAAGGACACACACACACACATACAAACACACACACACTCACAAACACACACACACACACGCACACACGCACGCACACACGCACACGCACACGCACACACGCACGCACACACGCACACACACATACACACACACACACACACACACACATATATTCTTCACCTCTCGACTCCTACCTATTAGTCGCCTCTTACGACAGGCAGGGCCTTCTTGCCTCAACCGTGTTCTTATCTCTGCAAGCCGAACGGACACACGCACACACGCACGCACACACGCACACACACATACACACACACACACGCACACACGCACACACACATATATTCTTCACCTCTCGACTCCTACCCATTAGTCGCCTCTTACGACAGGCAGGGCCTTCTTGCCACGGCCGTGTTCTCATCTCTGCGAGCCGACCGGACACACACACATACTCACACACGCACACACACACGCACACACGCACAAACACACATACACTCTTCACCTCTCGACTCCTACCCATTAGTCGCCTCTTACGACAGGCAGAGCCTTCCTGCCACGGCCATGTTCTTATCTCTGCGAGCCGACCGGACACACACACACTCACACACACAAATACAAGAACACACGCACGCACACACGCGCACACACACATATACACTCTTAACCTCTCGACTCCTACCCATTATTCGTCTCCTTCGAAAGGCAGGGACTTCTTGCCACGGTCGTGTTCTTATCTCTGCAAGCCGAACGCACACACGCACACGCACACGCACAAGCACACACTCTCCACCTTTCGACTCCTATCCATTAGTCGCCTCTTAAGACAGGCAAGGCCTTCTTGCCACGGACGTATTCTGATCTCTGCGAGCCGAACGGACACACACACACACTCACACACACACACACACACTTACACACGCACACACACACACACATACACTATTCACCTCTCGACTCCTACCCATTATTCTCCTCTTACGACAGGTAGGGACTTCTTGCCACGGCCGTGTTCTTATCTCTGAAAGCCGAACAGACACACACACACGCACACACAAACACACGCACACAGGCACACACGCACACACGCACACACGCACACGCACACGCACAGGCACACGCACACACTTTCCACCTCTCGACTCCTATCCATTAGTCGCCTCTTAAGACAGGCAGGGCCTTCTTGCCACGGACGTATTCTTATCTCTGCAAGCCGAACGGACACACACATACTCACACACGCACAAACACACGCACACACGCAGACACACACATACACTCTTCACCTCTCGATTCCTACCTATTAGTCGCCCCTTACAACTGGCTGGGTCTTCTTGCCTTGGCCGTATTCTTACCTCTGCAAGCCAGACGGACACACACACATACACACACACTCACACACGCACACACACACGCACACACGCGCACACACACATACACTCTTCACCTCTCGACTCCTACCCATTAGTCACCTCTTACGACAGGCAGGGCCTTCCTGCCACGGCCATGTTCTTATCTCTGCAAACCGAACGCACACACGCACACACGCACATACACATATACACTCTTCACCTCTCGACTCCTACCCATTAGTCGCATCTTACGACAGGCAGGGCCTTCCTGCCACGGCCATGTTGTTATCTCTGCGAGCCGACCAGACACACACACACTCACACACACACATACAAGAACACACACACACACACACGCACGCACACACGCGCACACACGTATACACTCTCCACCTTTCGACTCCTCTCCATTAGTCGCCTCTTAAGACAGGCATGACCTTCTTGCGTCGGCCGTATTCTAATCTCTGCGAGCCGAATGGACACACACATACATACACACACACACTCACACACGCACAAACACACACATACCCACACACGCACACACACACACACACATACACTATTCACCTTTCGACTCCTACCTATTAGTCGCCCCTTACAAGAGAGAGGGCCTTCTTGCCTCGGCCGTATTCTTATCTCTGCAAGCCAAACGGACACACACACAAATACACACACATACTCACACACACACAAACACACGCACACACACAAAGACACATACACTCTTCACCTCTCGACTCCTATTCATTAGTCGCCTCTTACGACAGGCAGGGACTTCTTGCCACGGCCGTGTTCTTATCTCTGCGAGCCGAACGGACACACACACACACTTACACACACACACGCACCCACGCACACACACACGCACACACGCACACACGCACACACACACAAATACACTCTTCACCTCTCGACTCCTACCCATTGGTCGCATCTTACGACAGGCATGGACTTATTGCCTCGGCCGTATTCTTATCTCTGCAAGCCAAACGGACACACACACACAAATACACACACATACTCACACACACACAAACACACGCACACACACAAAGACACATACACTCTTCACCTCTCGACTCCTATTCATTAGTCGCCTCTTACGACAGGCAGGGACTTCTTGCCACGGCCGTATTCTAATCTCTGCGAGCCGAACGGACACACACACACTGACACACACACACATTCACACACACACTCACACACGTACGCACACACGCACACACACATACACTCTTCACCTCTCGACTCCTACCCATTATTCTCCTATTACGACAGGCAGGGACTTCTTGGCACGGCCGTGTTCTTATCTCTGCAAGCCGAACGGACACACACACACGCATACACACACACTCTCCACCTCTCGACCACTACCCATTAGTCGCCTCTTACGACAGGCAGGGCCTTCTTGCCTCGGCCGTATTCTTATCTCTGCAAGCCAAAGGGTAACACACACACAAATACACACACATACTTACACACGCAAAAACACACGCACACACACAAAGACACATACACTCTTCACCTCTCGACTCCTATTCATTAGTCGCCTCTTACGACAAGCAGGGACTTCTTGCCACGGCCGTGTTCTTATCTCTGCGAGCCGACCGGACACACACACACACTGACACATACACACAATCACACACACACTCACACACGTACGCACACACGCAGACACACACATACACTCTTCACCTCTCGACTCCTACCCATTATTCTCCTCTTACGACAGGCAGGGACTTCTTGCCACGGCCGTGTTCTTATCTCTGCAAGCCGAACGGACACACACACACTCACACACACACACACACACATACACTCACACACGTACGCACACACGCACACACACACATACACTCTTCACCTCTCGACTCCTACCCATTATTCTCCTCTTACGACAGGCAGGGACTTCTTGCCACGGCCGTGTTCTTATATCTGCAAGCCGAACGGACACACACACACACGCACACACACACGAACACGCACACTCACACGCACACACTCTTCACCTCTCGACTCCTACCCATTATTCTCCTCTTACGACAGGCAGGGACTTCTTGCCACGGCCGTGTTCTTATCTCTGCAAGCCGAACGGACACACACATACACACACACTCACACACACACGCACGCTCACACGCACACACACATGCACACACGCACACGCACACGCACACGCACACACTCTCCACCTCTCGACTCCTATCCATTAGTCACCATTTAAGACAGGCAGGGCCTTCTTGCCTCGGCCGTATTCTTATCTCTGCGAGCCGAACGGACATACACACACACTCAAACACACACGCACGCTCACACGCACACACACACACGCACACACGCACACGCACACGCACACGCACACACTCTCAACCTCTCGACTCCTATCCATTAGTCACCTCTTAAGACAGGCAGGGCCTTCTTGCCTCGGCCGTATTCTTATCTCTGCAAGCCAAACGGACACACACACACTCACACACACAAGCACCGCACACATGCACACACACGCACACACACAAATACACTTTTCACCTCTCGACTCCTACCCATTAGTCGCCTCTTACGACAGGCATAGCCTTCTTGCCTCGGCCGTATTCTTATCTTTGCAAGCCGAACGGACACACACACACTCACACACACACGCACGCACACACGCACACACACGCACACACACACACACACACACAAATACACTCTTCACCTCTCGACTCCTACCCATTAGTCGCCTCTTACGACAGGCATGGCCTTCTTGCCTTGGCCGTATTCTAATCTCTGCGAGCCGAATGGACACACACATACATACACACACACTTACACACGCACAAACACACACACACACCCACACACGCACACACTCACATACCCTCTTCACCTCTCGACTCCTACCCATTAGTCGCCTCTTACGACAGGCAGGGCCTTCTTGCCACGGCCGTGTTCTCATTTCAGCGAGCCGACCGGACACACACATACACGCACACACAAACACACGCACACAGGCACAAACGCACACACAAACGCTCACGCACACGCACACACTCTACACCTCTCGACTCCCATCCATTAGTCGCCTCTTAAGACAGGCAGGGCCTTCTTGCCACGAACGCATTCTGATCTCTGCGAGCCGAACGGACACACACACACACTCACACACAAACACACACACGCAAGCACACATACACTATTCACCTCTCGACTTCTACCCATTATTCTCCTCTTACGACAGGCAGGGACTTCTTGCCACGGCCGTGTTCTTATCTCTGCAAGCCGAACGGACACACACACACACACACGCACACACAAAAACACGCACACAGGCACACACGCACACACGCACACACGCACACACGCACACACGCACACACTCTCCACCTCTCGATTCCTATCCATTAGTCGCCTCTTAAGACAGGCAGGGCCTTCTTGCCACGGACGTATTCTTATCTCTGCAAGCCAAACGGACACACACACACACACACACATACAGACACACACTCACACACGCACAAACACACGCACACACACAGACACATACACTCTTCACCTCTCGACTCCTATTCATTAGTCGCCTCTTACGACAGGCAGGGACTTCTTGCTACAGCCGTGTTCTTATCTCTGCGAGTCGAACGGACACACACACACACGCACAGACAAACACACGCACACAGGCACACACGCACACGTACACGCACACGCACACACTCTCCACCTTTCGACTCCAATCCATTAGTCGCCTCTTAAGACAGGCAGGGCCTTCTTGCCTCGGCCGTATTCTTATCTCTGCAAGCCAAACGGACACACACACACACACATACAGACACACACTCACACACGCACAAACACACGCACACACGCACACACACAAATACACTCTTCACCTCTCGACTCCTACCCATTAGTCGCCTCTTACGACAGGCATGGACTTATTGCCTCGGCCGTATTCTAATCTCTGCGAGCCGAACGGACACACACACACTGACACACACACACACACATTCACACACACACTCACACACGTACGCACACACGCACACACACATATACACTCTTCACCTCTCGACTCCTACCCAATATTCTCCTATTACGACAGGCAGGGTCTTCTTGCCTCGGCCGTGTTCTTATCTCTGCAAGCCGAACGGACACACACATACTCACACACACACACACACACGCACACACGCACACACACACATACACTCTTCACCTCTCGACTCCTACCTATTAGTCGCCCCTTACAACTGGTAGGGTCTTCTTGCCTTGGCCGTATTCTTACCTCTGCAAGCCAGACGCACACACACACATACACACACACTCACACACGCACACACACACGCACACACGCACACACACACAAATACACTCTTCACCTCTCGACTCCTACCCATTGGTCGCATCTTACGACAGGCATGGACTTATTGCCTCGGCCGTATTCTTATCTCTGCAAGCCAAACGGACACACACACAAATACACACACATACTCACACACACACAAACACACGCACACACACAAAGACACATACACTCTTCACCTCTCGACTCCTATTCATTAGTCGCCTCTTACGACAGGCAGGGACTTCTTGCCACGGCCGTATTCTAATCTCTGCGAGCCGAACGGACACACACACACTGACACACACACACACATTCACACACACACTCACACACGTACGCACATACGCACACATACATACACTCTTCACCTCTCGACTCCTACCCATTATTCTCCTATTACGACAGGCAGGGACTTCTTGGCACGGCCGTGTTCTTATCTCTGCAAGCCGAACGGACACACACACACGCATACACACACACTCTCCACCTCTCGACTCCTACCCATTAGTCGCCTCTTACGACAGGCAGGGCCTTCTTGCCTCGGCCGTATTCTTATCTCTGCAAGCCAAAGGGTAACACACACACAAATACACACACATAATTACACACGCAAAAACACACGCACACACACAAAGACACATACACTCTTCACCTCTCGACTCCTATTCATTAGTCGCCTCTTACGACAAGCAGGGACTTCTTGCCACGGCCGTGTTCTTATCTCTGCGAGCCGACCGGACACACACACACACACTGACACATACACACAATCACACACACACTCACACACGTACGCACACACGCAGACACACACATACACTCTTCACCTCTCGAGTCCTACCCATTATTCTCCTCTTACGACAGGCAGGGACTTCTTGCCACGGCCGTGTTCTTATCTCTGCAAGCCGAACGGACACACACACACTCACACACACACACACACACATACACTCACACACGTACGCACACACGCACACACACACATACACTCTTCACCTCTCGACTCCTACCCATTATTCTCCTCTTACGACAGGCAGGGACTTCTTGCCACGGCCGTGTTCTTATATCTGCAAGCCGAACGGACACACACACACACGCACACACACACGAACACGCACACTCACACGCACACACTCTTCACCTCTCGACTCCTACCCATTATTCTCCTCTTACGACAGGCAGGGACTTCTTGCCACGGCCGTGTTCTTATCTCTGCAAGCCGAACGGACACACACATACACACACACTCACACACACACGCACACACGCACGCACACACGCACACACACATACACTCACACACACAAACACGCACATACGCACACACACATACATTCTTCACCTCTCGACTCCTACTTATTAGTCGTCTCTCACGACAGGCAGGGTCTTCTTGCCTCGGCCGTGTTCTTATCTCTGCAAGCCGAACGGACACACACACACTCACACACACACACACACACATACACTCTTAACCTCTCGACTCCTACCCATAAGTCGCCTCTTACGACATTCAGGGCCTTCTTGCCTCGGCCGTATTCTTATCTCTGCAAGCCAAACTGACACACACACACACAAATACACACACATACTCACACACGCAAAAACACACGCACACACACAAAGACACATACGCTCTTCACCTCTCGACTCCTATTCATTAGTCGCCTCTTACGACAGGCAGGGACTTCTTGCCACGGCCGTGTTCTTATCTCTGCAAGCCAAACGGACACACACACACGCACACACACACACGCACACGCACACGCACACACTCTTCACGTCTCGACTCCTACCCATTATTCTCCTCTTACGACAGGCAGGGACTTCTTGCCACGACCGTGTTCTTATCTCTGCAAGCCGAACTGACACACACATACACACACACTCACACACACACGCACACACGCACGCACACACGCACACACACATACACTCACACACACAAACACGCACATACGCACACACACATACATTCTTCACCTCTCGACTCCTACCTATTAGTCGTCTCTCACGACAAGCAGCGTCTTCTTGCCTCGGCCGTGTTCTTATCTCTGCAAGCCGAACGAACACACACACACTCACACACACACACACACACACATACACTCTTAACCTCTCGATTCCTACCCATTAGTCGCCTCTTACGACATTCAGGGACTTCTTGCCACAAACGTATTCTTATCTCTGCAAGCCGAACGGACACACACACATACTCACACACGCACACACACACGCACACACGTACACACACACATACACTCTTCACCTCTCGACTCCTACCCATTAGTCGCCCTTTACGACAGGCAGGGCCTTCTTGCCACGGCCATGTTCTTATCTCTGAGAGCCGAACGGACATACACACACACTCACACACACACGCACGCTCACACGCACACACACATGCACACACGCACACGCACACGCACACGCACACACTCTCCACCTCTCGACTCCTATCCATTAGTCACCTCTTAAGACAGGCAGGGCCTTCTTGCCTCGGCCGTATTCTTATCTCTGCGAGCCGAACGGACATACACACACACTCAAACACACACGCACGCTCACACGCACACACACACGCACACACGCACACGCACACGCACACGCACACACTCTCAACCTCTCGACTCCTATCCATTAGTCACCTCTTAAGACAGGCAGGGCCTTCTTGCCTCGGCCGTATTCTTATCTCTGCAAGCCAAACGGACACACACACACTCACACACACAAGCACGCACACATGCACACACACGCACACACACAAATACACTTTTCACCTCTCGACTCCTACCCATTAGTCGCCTCTTACAACAGGCATAGCCTTCTTGCCTCGGCCGTATTCTTATCTTTGCAAGCCGAACGGACACACACACACTCACACACACACGCACGCACACACGCACACACACGCACACACACACACACACACACAAATACACTCTTCACCTCTCGACTCCTACCCATTAGTCGCCTCTTACGACAGGCATGGCCTTCTTGCCTTGGCCGTATTCTAATCTCTGCGAGCCGAATGGACACACACATACATACACACACACTTACACACGCACAAACACACACACACACCCACACACGCACACACTCACATACCCTCTTCACCTCTCGACTCCTACCCATTAGTCGCCTCTTACGACAGGCAGGGCCTTCTTGCCACGGCCGTGTTCTCATTTCAGCGAGCCGACCGGACACACACATACACGCACACACAAACACACGCACACAGGCACAAACGCACACACAAACGCTCACGCACACGCACACACTCTACACCTCTCGACTCCCATCCATTAGTCGCCTCTTAAGACAGGCAGGGCCTTCTTGCCACGAACGCATTCTTATCTCTGCGAGCCGAACGGACACACACACACACTCACACACAAACACACACACGCAAGCACACATACACTATTCACCTCTCGACTTCTACCCATTATTCTCCTCTTACGACAGGCAGGGACTTCTTGCCACGGCCGTGTTCTTATCTCTGCAAGACGAACGGACACACACACACACGCACACACAAAAACACGCACACAGGCACACACGCACACACGCACACACGCACACACGCACACACGCACACACTCTCCACCTCTCGATTCCTATCCATTAGTCGCCTCTTAAGACAGGCAGGGCCTTCTTGCCATGGACGTATTCTTATCTCTGCAAGCCAAACGGACACACACACACACACACATACAGACACACACTCACACACGCACAAACACACGCACACACACAGACACATACACTCTTCACCTCTCGACTCCTATTCATTAGTCGCCTCTTACGACAGGCAGGGACTTTTTGCTACAGCCGTGTTCTTATCTCTGCGAGTCGAACGGACACACACACACACGCACAGACAAACACACGCACACAGGCACACACGCACACGTACACGCACACGCACACACTCTCCACCTTTCGACTCCTATCCATTAGTCGCCTCTTAAGACAGGCAGGGCCTTCTTGCCTCGGCCGTATTCTTATCTCTGCAAGCCAAACGGACACACACACACACATACAGACACACACTCACACACGCACAAACACACGCACACACACAGACACATACACTCTTCACCTCTCGACTCCTATTCATTAGTCGCCTCTTACGACAGGCAGGGACTTCTTGCCACAGCCGTGTTCTTATCTCTGCGAGCCGAACGGACACACACACACTCACACACACACGCACACACACGCACACACGCACACACACACAAATACACTCTTCACCTCTCGACTCCTACCCATTAGTCGCCTCTTACGACAGGCAGGGCCTTCTTGCCACGGCCGTGTTCTCATTTCAGCGAGCCGACCGGACACACACACACACGCACACACAAACACACGCACACAGGCACAAACGCACACACGCAAACGCACACGCACACGCACACACTCTCCACCTCTCGACTCCTATCCATTAGTCGCCTCTTAAGACAGGCAGGGCCTTCTTGCCACGAACGCATTCTTATCTCTGCGAGCCTAACGGACACACACACACACTCACACAGACACTCACGCACACACGCCACACACACGCACACACACATACACTCACACACACACAAACACGCACACACGCACACACACATACATTCTTTACCTCTCGACTCCTACCTATTAGTCGTCTCTCACGACAGGCAGGGCCTTCTTGCCTCGGCAGTGTTCTTATCTCTGCAAGCCGAACGGACACACACACAAACTCACACACGCACACACACACGCACACACGCACCCACACACATACACTCTTCACCTCTCGACTCCTATTCATTAGTCGCCTCTTACGACAGGCAGGGACTTCTTGCTACAGCCGTGTTCTTATCTCTGCGAGTCGAACGGACACACACACACACGCACAGACAAACACACGCACACAGGCACACACGCACACACGCACACGTACACGCACACGCACACACTCTCCACCTCTCGACTCCTATCCATTAGTCGCCTCTTAAGACAGGCAGGGCCTTCTTGCCTCTGCCGTATTTTTATCTCTGCAAGCCAAAAAGACACACACACACACACGCACACACACACACGCACACGCACACGCACACGCACACGCACACACTCTCCACCTCTCGACTCCTATCCATTAGTCGCCTCTTACGACAGGCGTGGCCTTCTTGCCACCGCTTTTTTCTTATCTCTGCGAGCGAAGGGTCACACACACACATACACACACACACACACTCACACACACACACACACACGCACACACGCACGCACACACGCACACACACATACTCTCACACACACACAAACACGCACACACGCACACACACATACATTCTTCACCTCTCGACTCCTACCTATTAGTCGTCTCTCACGACAGACAGGGCCTTCTTGCGTCGGCCGTGTACTTATCTCTGCAAGCCGAACTAACACACACATACTCACACACGCACACACACTCACACACACACACACGCACACACGCACGCACACACGCACACACACATACTCACACACGCACACACACACGCACACACACACGCACACACGCACACACACACATACACTCTTCACCTCTCGACTCCTACTTATTAGTCGACCCTTACAAGAGGCAGGGCCTTCTGGCCTCGGCCGTATTCTTATCTCTGCAAGCCAAACGGACACACACATACACACACACTCACACACGCCCACACACGCACACACGCACACACACACACACATACACTCTTCACCTCTCGACTCCTACTCATTATTCTCCTCTTACGACAGGCAGGGACTTCTTGCCACGGCCGTGTTCTTATCTCTGCAAGCCGAACGGACACACACACATACTCACACACGCACACACACACGCACACACGCACACACACACATACACTCTTCACCTCTCGACTCCTACCTATTAGTCGCCCCTTACAACTGGTAGGGTCTTCTTGCCTTGGCCGTATTCTTACCTCTGCAAGCCAGACGGAAACACACACATACACATACACTCACACACGCACAAATACACGCACACACGCACACACACACATACACTCTTCATCTCTAGACTCCTACCCATTAGTCGCCTCTTACGACAGGCAGGGCCTCCCTGCCACGGCCATGTTCTTATCTCTGCGAGCCGACCGGACACACACCCACTCACACACACACATACAAGAACACACACACACGCACGCACACACGCGCACACACACATATACACTCTTCACCTCTCGACTCCTACCCATTATTCTTCTCTTTCGAAAGGCACGGACTTCTTGCCACGGTCGTGTTCTTATCTCTGCAAGCCGAACGCACACAGGCACACGCACACGCACACACACACACGCACACACGCACACACACACACACACACACATACACTCTTCACCCTTGACTCCTACCCATTAGTCGCCTCTTACGATAGGCAGGGCCTTCCTGCCACGGCCATGTTTTTATCTCTGCGAGCCGACCGGACACACACCCACTCACACACACACATACAAGAACACGCACACACACGCACGCACACACGCGCACACACACATATACACTCTCCACCTATCGACTCCTATCCATTAGTCGCCTCTTAAGACAGGCATGACCTTCTTGCCTCGGCCGTATTCTAATCTCTGCGAGCCGAATGGACACACACATACATACACACACACTTACACACGCACAAACACACACATACCCACACACGCACACACACATACACTATTCACCTTTCGACTCTTACCTATTAGTCGCCCCTTACAAGAGAGAGGGCCTTCTTGCCTCGGCCGTATTCTTATCTCTGCAACCCAAACGGACACACACACAAATACACACATACTCACACACGCACAAACACACACACACAAAGACACATACACTCTTCACCTCTCGACTCTTATTCATTAGTCGCCTCTTACGACAGGCAGGGACTTCTTGCCACGGCCGTGTTCTTATCTCTGCGAGCCGAACGGACACACACATACTTACACACACACACGCACCTACGCACACACACACGCACACACGCACACACACACAAATACACTCTTCACCCCTCGACTCCTACCCATTAGTCGCATCTTACGACAGGCATGGACTTATTGCCTCGGCCGTATTCTAATCTCTGCGAGCCGAACGGACACATACACACTGACACACACACACATTCACACACACACTCACACACGTACGCACACACGCACACACACACATACTTTCTTCACCTCTCGACTCCTACCCATTATTCTCCTATTACGACAGGCAGGGACTTTTTGCCACGGCCGTGTTCTTATCTCTGCAAGCCGAACGGACACACACACACACACACGCATACACACACACTCTCCACCTCTCGACTCCTACCCATTAGTCGCCTCTTACGACAGGCAGGACCTTCTTGCCTCGGCCGTATTCTTATCTCTGCAAGCCAAACGGACACACACACACAAATACACACACATACTTACACACGCAAAAACACACGCACACACACAAAGACACATACACTCTTCACCTCTCGACTCCTACCCATTATTCTCCTATTACGACAGGCAGTGACTTCTTGCCACGGCCGTGTTATTATCTCTGCGAGCCGACAGGACACACACACACTGACACACACACACGTTCACACACACACTCATACACGTACGCACACACGCACACACACACACATACACTCTTCACCTCTCGACTCCTACCCATTATTCTCCTCTTACGACAGGCAGGGACTTCTTGCCACGGCCGTGTTCTTATCTCTGCAAGCCGAACGGACACACACACACGCACACACACACGCACACGCACACGCACACGCACACGCACACGCACACACTCTTCACCTCTCGACTCCTACCCATTATTCTCCTCTTACGACAGGCAGGGACTTCTTGCCACGACCGTGTTCTTATCTCTGCAAGCCGAACGGACACACACATACCCACACACTCACACACACACGCACACACGCACACACACATACACTCACACACACAAACACGCAAATACGCACACACACATACATTCTTCACCTCTCGACTCCTACCTATTAGTCGTCTCTCACGACAGGCAGGGTCTTCTTGCCTCGGCCGTGTTCTTATCTCTGCAAGCCGAACGGACACACACACACTCACACACACACACACACACACATACACTCTTAACCTCTCGACTTCTACCCATTAGTCGCCTCTTACGACATTCAGGGACTTCTTGCCACGGACGTATTCTTATCTCTGCAAGCCGAACGGACACACACATACACACACACACTCACACACACACGCACACACGCACCCACGCACACACACACGCACACACGCACACACACACACAAATACACTCTTCACCTCTCGACTCCTACCCATTAGTCGCATCTTACGACAGGCATGGACTTATTGCCTCGGCCGTATTCTAATCTCTGCGAGCCGAACGGACACACACACACTGACACACACACACACACATTCACACACACACATACACTCTTCACCTCTCGACTCCTACCCAATATTCTCCTATTACGACAGGCAGGGTCTTCTTGCCTCGGCCGTGTTCTTATCTCTGCAAGCCGAACGGACACACACATACTCACACACACACACACACACGCACACACGCACACACACACATACACTCTTCACCTCTCGACTCCTACCTATTAGTCGCCCCTTACAACTGGTAGGGTCTTCTTGCCTTGGCCGTATTCTTACCTCTGCAAGCCAGACGCACACACACACATACACACACACTCACACACGCACACACACACGCACACACGCACACACACACATACACTCTTCACCTCTCGACTCCTACCCATTAGTCGCCTCTTACGACAGGCAGGGCCTTCCTGCCACGGCCATGTTCCAATCTCTGCGAGCCGACCGGACATACACACACTCACACACACACACATACAAGAACACACACACACACGCACGCACACACGCGCACACACACATATACACTCTTCACCTTTCGACTCCTACCCATTTTTCTTCTCTTTCGAAAGGCAGGGACTTCTTGCCACGGTCGTGTTCTTATCTCTGCAAGCCGAACGCACACACGCACACTCACACGCACACACGCACACAAACATACACTTTTCACCTCTCGACTCCTACCTATTAGTCGCCTCTTACGATTGGCAGGGCCTTCTTGCCTCGGTCGTGTTTTCATCTCTGCAAGCCGAACTGACACACACACATACTCACACACGCACACACACACGCACACACGCACACACACATACACTCACACACACACAAACACGCACACACACACATACATTCTTCACCTCTCGACTCCTACCTATTAGTCGCCTCTTACGATAGGCAGGGCCTTCTTGCCTTGGCCGTGTTCTTATCACTGCAAGCCGAACGGACACACACACATACTCACACACGCACACACACACGCACACACGCACACAAACATACACTCTTCACCTCTCGACTCCTACCTATTAGTCGCCTCTTACGATAGGCAGGGCCTTCTTGCCTCAGTCGTGTTCTTATTTCTGCAAGCCGAACTAACACACACACATACTCACACACGCACACACACACGCACACACGCACACACACACATACACTCTTCACCTCTCGACTCCTACTTATTACTCGCCTCTTACGACAGGCAGGGCCTTCTTGCCACGGCTGTGTTCTTATCTCTGCGAGCCGACCGCACACACACACACACTCACACACACTCACACACTTACATACACACTTAAACACGCAAGAACACGTACACGCACACACTCTCCACCTCTCGACTCCTATCCATTAGTCGCCTCTTACGACAGGCAGGGCCTTCTTGCTACGGACGTGTTCTTATCTCTGCGAGCCAAACGGACACACACACACACACACACACACACTCGCACACACACATACACACACATACACGCTTCACCTCTCGACTCCTACCCATTAGTCGCCTCTTACGACATTCAGGGACTTCTTGACACGGCCGTGTTCTTATCTCTGCGAGCCGAACGGACACACACACACTCACACACACACACGCACACACGCACACACACGCACCCACACACACATACACGCACACGCACACACTCTCCACCTCTCGACACCTATCCATTAGCCGCCTCTTAAGACAGGCAGGGCCTTCTTGCCACGGCCGTAATCTTATCTCTGCGAGCTGAGCGGACAAAAACACACAGTCACACACACACACACATACACTATTCACCTCTCGACTCCTCCCTTTTGGTCGCCTCTTACGAGAGGCAGGGCCTTCTTGCCCCGGCCGTATTCATATCTCTGCAAGCCGAACGGACACACACACTCATACACACACACTCACACACGCACAAACACACACACACGCACACACGCACACACACATACACTTTTCACCTCTCGACTCCTACCTTTTAGTCGCCTCTTACGATAAGCAGGGCCTTCTTGCCGCGGTCGTGTTCTCATCTCTGCAAGCCAAACTAACACACACACATACTCACACACGCACACACACACACACACACACACACGCACACACGCACACACACACATACACTCTTCACCTCTCGACTCCTACTTATTAGTCGACCCTTACAAGAGGCAGGGCCTTCTGGCCTCGGCCGTATTCTTATCTTTGCAAGCCAAACGGACACACACATACACACACACTCACACACGCCCACACACGCACACACGCACACACACACACACACACACATACACTCTTCACCTCTCGACTCCTACCCATTATTCTCCTCATACGACAGGCAGGGACTTCTTGCCACGGCCGTGTTCTTATCTCTGCAAGCCGAACGGACACACACACACACGCACACACACACGCACACGCACACGTACACGCACACACTCTTCACCTCTCGACTCCTACCCATTATTCTCCTCTTACGACAGGCAGGGACTTATTGCCACGGCCGTGTTCTTATCTCTGCAAGCCGAACGGACACACACATACACACACACTCACACACACACGCACACACGCACGCACACACGCACACACGCACACACACATACACTCACACACACAAACACGCACATACGCACACACACATACATTCTTCACCTCTCGACTCCTACCTATTAGTCGTCTCTCACGACAGGCAGGGTCTTCTTGCCTCGGCCGTGTTCTTATCTCTGCAAGCCGAACGGACACACACACACTCACACACACACACACACACATACACTCTTAACCTCTCCACTTCTACCCATTAGTCGCCTCTTACGACATTCAGGGACTTCTTGCCACGGACGTATTCTTATCTCTGCAAGCCGAACGGACACACACATACACACACACACTCACACACACACGCACACACGCACCCACGCACACACACACGCACACACGCACACACACACAAATACACTCTTCACCTCTCGACTCCTACCCATTAGTCGCATCTTACGACAGGCATGGACTTATTGCCGCGGCCGTATTCTAATCTCTACGAGCCGAACGGACACACACACACTGACACACACACACATTTACACACACACTCACACACGTACGCACACACGCACACACACACATACACTCTTCACCTCTCGACTCCTACTTATTACTCGCCTCTTACGACAGGCAGGGCCTTCTTGCCACGGCTGTGTTCTTATCTCTGCGAGCCGACCGCACACACACACACTCACACACACTCACACACTTACATACACACACACTTAAACACGCACGCACACGTACACGCACACACTCTCCACCTCTCGACTCCTATCCATTAGTGGCCTCTTACGACAGGCAGGGCCTTCTTGCTACGGTCGTGTTCTTATCTCTGCGAGCCAAACGGACACACACACACACACTCGCACACACACATACACACACATACACGCTTCACCTCTCGACTCCTACCCATTAGTCGCCTCTTACGACGTTCAGGGACTTCTTGCCACGGCCGTGTTCTTATCTCTGCGAGCCGAACGGACACACACACACTCACACACACACACACGCACACACGCACACACACGCACCCACGCACACGTACACGCACACGCACACACTCTCCACCTCTCGACACCTATCCATTAGCCGCCTCTTAAGACAGGCAGGGCCTTCTTGCCACGGCCGTAATCTTATCTCTGCGAGACGAGCGTACAAAAACACACAGTCACACACACACACACATACACTATTCACCTCTCGACTCCTCCCTTTTGGTCGCCTCTTACGAGAGGCAGGGCCTTCTTGCCCCGGCCGTATTCATATCTCTGCAAGCCGAACGGACACACACACTCATACACACACACTCACACACGCACAAACACACACACACGCACACACGCACACACACATACACTCTTCACCTCTCGACTCCTACCTTTTAGTCGCCTCTTACGATAAGCAGGGCCTTCTTGCCGCGGTCGTGTTCTCATCTCTGCAAGCCAAACTAACACACACACATACTCACACACGCACACACACACGCACACACACACGCACACACGCACACACACACATACACTCTTCACCTCTCGACTCCTACTTATTAGTCGACCCTTACAAGAGGCAGGGCCTTCTGGCCTCGGCCGTATTCTTATCTCTGCAAGCCAAACGGACACACACATACACACACACACTCACACACGCCCACACACGCACACACGCACACACACACACACACATACACTCTTCACCTCTCGACTCCTACCCATTATTCTCCTCTTACGACAGGCAGGGACTTCTTGCCATGGCCGTGTTCTTATCTCTGCAAGCCGAACGGACACACACACATACTCACAAATGCACACACACACGCACACACGCACACACACACATACACTCTTCACTTCTCGACTCCTACCTATTAGTCGCCCCTTACAACTGGTAGGGTCTTCTTGCCTTTGCCGTATTCTTACCTCTGCAAGCCAGACGGACACACACACATACACACACACTCACACACGCACACACACGCACACACGCACACACACACACATACACTCTTCACCTCTCGACTCCTACCCATTAGTCGCCTCTTACGACAGGCAGGGCCTTCCTGCCACGGCCATGTTCTTATCTCTGCGAGCCGACCGGACACACACACACTCACACACACACATACAAGAACACACACACACACACGAACGCACACACGCGCACACACACATATACACTCTTCACCTCTCGACTCCTACCCATTATTCTTCTCTTTCGAAAGGCAGGGACTTCTTGCCACGGTCGTGTTCTTATCTCTGCAAGACGAACGCACACACGCACACGCACACACGCACACACACACACATACACTCTTCACCCTCGACTCCTACCCATTAGTCGCCTCTTACGATAGGCAGGGCCTTCCTGCCACGGCCATGTTTTTATCTCTGCGAGCCGACCGGACACACACCCACTCACACACACACATACAAGAACACGCACACACACGCACGCACACACGCGCACACACACATATACACTCTCCACCTTTCGACTCCTATCCATTAGTCGCCTCTTAAGACAGGCATGACCTTATTGCCTCGGCCGTATTCTAATCTCTGCGAGCCGAATGGACACACACATACATACACACACACACACTTACACACGCACAAACACACACATACCCACACACGCACACACACACACACATACACTATTCACCTTTCGACTCCTACCTATTAGTCGCCCCTTACAAGAGAGAGGGCCTTCTTGCCTTGGCCGTATTCTTATCTCTGCAATCCAAACGGACACACACACAAATACAGACATATACTCACACACGCACAAATACACGCACACACACAAAGACACATACACTATTCACCTCTCGACTCCTATTCATTAGTCGCCTCTTACGACAGGCAGGGACTTCTTGCCACGGCCGTGTTCTTATCTCTGCGAGCCGAACGGACACACACATACTTACACACACACACGCACCTACTCACACACACACGCACACACGCACACACACACAAATACACTCTTAACCCCTCGACTTCTACCCATTAGTCGCATCTTACGACAGGCATGGACTTATTGCCTCGGCCGTATTCTAATCTCTGCGAGCCGAACGGACACACACACACTGACACACACACACATTCACACACACACTCACACACGTACGCACACACGCACACACACACATACACTCTTCACCTCTCGACTCCTACCCATTATTCTCCTCTTACGACAGGCATGGACTTCTTGCCACGGCCGTGTTCTTATCTCTGCAAGCCGAACGGACACACACACATACTCACACACGCACAATCACACGCACACACGCACACACACACATACACTCTTCACCTCTCGACTCCTACCTATTAGTCGCCCCTTACAACTGGTAGGGTCTTCTTGCCTTTGCCGTATTCTTACCTCTGCAAGCCAGACGGACACACACACATACACACACACTCACACACGCACACACACACGCACACACGCACACACACACATACACTCTTCACCTCTCGACTCCTACCCATTAGTCGCCTCTTACGACAGGCAGGGCCTTCCTGCCACGGCCATGTTCTTATCTCTGCGAGCCGACCGGACACACACACACTCACACACACACATACAAGAACACACACACACACGAACGCACACACGCGCACACACACATATACACTCTTCACCTCTCGACTCCTACCCATTATTCTTCTCTTTCGAAAGGCAGGGACTTCTTGCCACGGTCGTGTTCTTATCTCTGCAAGACGAACGCACACACGCACACGCACACACGCACACACACACACACACATACACTCTTCACCCTCGACTCCTACCCATTAGTCGCCTCTTACGATAGGCAGGGCCTTCCTGCCACGGCCATGTTTTTATCTCTGCGAGCCGACCGGACACACACCCACTCACACACACACATACAAGAACACGCACACACACGCACGCACACACGCGCACACACACATATACACTCTCCACCTTTCGACTCCTATCCATTAGTCGCCTCTTAAGACAGGCATCACCTTCTTGCCTCGGCCGTATTCTAATCTCTGCGAGCCGAATGGACACACACATACATACACACACACACACACTTACACACGCACAAACACACACATACCCACACACGCACACACACACACACACACACACACATACACTATTCACCTTTCGACTCCTACCTATTAGTCGCCCCTTACAAGAGAGAGGGCCTTCTTGCCTCGGCCGTATTCTTATCTCTGCAAGCCAAACGGACACACACACAAATACAGACATATACTAACACACGCACAAATACACGCACACACACAAAGACACATACACTCTTCACCTCTCGACTCCTATTCATTAGTCGCCTCTTACGACAGGCAGGGACTTCTTGCCACGGCCGTGTTCTTATCTCTGCGAGCCGAACGGACACACACATACTTACACACACACATGCACCTACGCACACACACACGCAAACACACACAAATACACTCTTAACCCCTCGACTCCTACCCATTAGTCGCATCTTACGACAGGCATGGACTTATTGCCTCGGCCGTATTCTAATCTCTGCGAGCCGAACGGACACACACACACTGACACACACACACATTCACACACACACTCACACACGTACGCACACACGCACACACACACATACACTCTTCACCTCTCGACTCCTACCCATTATTCTCCTATTACGACAGGCAGGGACTTCTTGCCACGGCCGTGTTCTTATCTCTGCAAGCCGAACGGACACACACACACACGCATGCACACACACTCTCCACCTCTCGACTCCTACCCATTAGTCGCCTCTTACAACAGGCAGGGCCTTCTTGCCACGGACGTATTCTTATCTCTGCAAGCCAAACGGACACACACACAAATAAACACACATACTCACACACGCAAAAACACACGCACACACACAAAGACACATACACTCTTCACCTCTCGACTCCTACCCATTATTCTCCTATTACGAAAGGCAGGGACTTCTTGCCACGGCCGTGTTATTATCTCTGCGAGCCGACCGGACACACACACACTGACACACACACACACACACATTCACACACACACACTCACACACGTACGCACACACGCACACACACATACACTCTTCACCTCTCGACTCCTACCCATTATTCTCCTCTTACGACAGGCAGGGACTTCTTGCCACGGCCGTGTTCTTATCTCTGCAAGCCGAACGGACACACACACACACGCACACACACACGCACACGCACACGCACACGCACACACTCTTCACCTCTCGACTCCTACCCATTATTCTCCTCTTACGACAGGCAGGGACTTATTGCCACGGCCGTGTTCTTATCTCTGCAAGCCGAACGGACACACACATACACACACACTCACACACACACGCACACACGCACGCACACACGCACACACGCACACACACATACACTCACACACACAAACACGCACATACGCACACACACATACATTCTTCACCTCTCGACTCCTACCTATTAGTCGTCTCTCACGACAGGCAAGGTCTTCTTGCCTCGGCCGTGTTCTTATCTCTGCAAGCCGAACGGACACACACACACTCACACACACACACACACACATACACTCTTAACCTCTCCACTTCTACCCATTAGTCGCCTCTTACGACATTCAGGGACTTCTTGCCACGGACGTATTCTTATCTCTGCAAGCCGAACGGACACACACATACACACACACACTCACACACACACGCACACACGCACCCACGCACACACACACGCACACACGCACACACACACAAATACACTCTTCACCTCTCGACTCCTACCCATTAGTCGCATCTTACGACAGGCATGGACTTATTGCCGCGGCCGTATTCTAATCTCTACGAGCCGAACGGACACACACACACTGACACACACACACATTTACACACACACTCACACACGTACGCACACACGCACACACACACATACACTCTTCACCTCTCGACTCCTACTTATTACTCGCCTCTTACGACAGGCAGGGCCTTCTTGCCACGGCTGTGTTCTTATCTCTGCGAGCCGACCGCACACACACACACTCACACACACTCACACACTTACATACACACACACTTAAACACGCACGCACACGTACACGCACACACTCTCCACCTCTCGACTCCTATCCATTAGTGGCCTCTTACGACAGGCAGGGCCTTCTTGCTACGGTCGTGTTCTTATCTCTGCGAGCCAAACGGACACACACACACACTCGCACACACACATACACACACATACACGCTTCACCTCTCGACTCCTACCCATTAGTCGCCTCTTACGACATTCAGGGACTTCTTGCCACGGCCGTGTTCTTATCTCTGCGAGCCGAACGGACACACACACACTCACACACACACACGCACACACGCACACACACGCACCCACGCACACGTACACGCACACGCACACACTCTCCACCTCTCGACACCTATCCATTAGCCGCCTCTTAAGACAGGCAGGGCCTTCTTGCCACGGCCGTAATCTTATCTCTGCGAGACGAGCGTACAAAAACACACAGTCACACACACACACATACACTATTCACCTCTCGACTCCTCCCTTTTGGTCGCCTCTTACGAGAGGCAGGGCCTTCTTGCCCCGGCCGTATTCATATCTCTGCAAGCCGAACGGACACACACACTCATACACACACACTCACACACGCACAAACACACACACACGCACACACGCACACACACATACACTCTTCACCTCTCGACTCCTACCTTTTAGTCGCCTCTTACGATAAGCAGGGCCTTCTTGCCGCGGTCGTGTTCTCATCTCTGCAAGCCAAACTAACACACACACATACTCACACACGCACACACACACGCACACACACACGCACACACGCACACACACACATACACTCTTCACCTCTCGACTCCTACTTATTAGTCGACCCTTACAAGAGGCAGGGCCTTCTGGCCTCGGCCGTATTCTTATCTCTGCAAGCCAAACGGACACACACATACACACACACACTCACACACGCCCACACACGCACACACGCACACACACACACACATACACTCTTCACCTCTCGACTCCTACCCATTATTCTCCTCTTACGACAGGCAGGGACTTCTTGCCACGGCCGTGTTCTTATCTCTGCAAGCCGAACGGACACACACACATACTCACACATGCACACACACACGCACACACGCACACACACACATACACTCTTCACTTCTCGACTCCTACCTATTAGTCGCCCCTTACAACTGGTAGGGTCTTCTTGCCTTTGCCGTATTCTTACCTCTGCAAGCCAGACGGACACACACATACACACACACTCACACACGCACACACACGCACACACGCACACACACACACATACACTCTTCACCTCTCGACTCCTACCCATTAGTCGCCTCTTACGACAGGCAGGGCCTTCCTGCCACGGCCATGTTCTTATCTCTGCGAGCCGACCGGACACACACACACTCACACACACACATACAAGAACACACACACACACGAACGCACACACGCGCACACACACATATACACTCTTCACCTCTCGACTCCTACCCATTATTCTTCTCTTTCGAAAGGCAGGGACTTCTTGCCACGGTCGTGTTCTTATCTCTGCAAGACGAACGCACACACGCACACGCACACACGCACACACACACACATACACTCGTCACCCTCGACTCCTACCCATTAGTCGCCTCTTACGATAGGCAGGGCCTTCCTGCCACGGCCATGTTTTTATCTCTGCGAGCCGACCGGACACACACCCGCTCACACACACACATACAAGAACACGCACACACACGCACGCACACACGCGCACACACACATATACACTCTCCACCTTTCGACTCCTATCCATTAGTCGCCTCTTAAGACAGGCATGACCTTATTGCCTCGGCCGTATTCTAATCTCTGCGAGCCGAATGGACACACACATACATACACACACACACACTTACACACGCACAAACACACACATACCCACACACGCACACACACACACATACACTATTCACCTTTCGACTCCTACCTATTAGTCGCCCCTTACAAGAGAGAGGGCCTTCTTGCCTTGGCCGTATTCTTATCTCTGCAATCCAAACGGACACACACACAAATACAGACATATACTCACACACGCACAAATACACGCACACACACAAAGACACATACACTATTCACCTCTCGACTCCTATTCATTAGTCGCCTCTTACGACAGGCAGGGACTTCTTGCCACGGCCGTGTTCTTATCTCTGCGAGCCGAACGGACACACACATACTTACACACACACACGCACCTACTCACACACACACGCACACACGCACACACACACAAATACACTCTTAACCCCTCGACTTCTACCCATTAGTCGCATCTTACGACAGGCATGGACTTATTGCCTCGGCCGTATTCTAATCTCTGCGAGCCGAACGGACACACACACACTGACACACACACACATTCACACACACACTCACACACGTACGCACACACGCACACACACACATACACTCTTAACCTCTCGACTCCTACTTATTACTCGCCTCTTACGACAGGCAGGGCCTTCTTGCTACGGCTGTGTTCTTATCTCTGCGAGCCGAGCGGACACACACACACACGCATACACACACACTCTCCACCTCTCGACTAATACCCATTAGTCGCCTCTTACGACAGGCAGGGCCTTCTTGCCTTGGCCGTATTCTTATCACTGCAAGCCAAACGGACACACACACACAAATAAACACACATACTCACACACGCAAAAACACACGCACACACACAAAGACACATACACTCTTCACCTCTCGACTCCTACCCATTATTCTCCTATTACGAAAGGCAGGGACTTCTTGCCACGGCCGTGTTATTATCTCTGCGAGCCGACCGGACACACACACACTGACACACACACACATTCACACACACACTCACACACGTACGCACACACGCACACACACATACACTCTCCACCTCTCGACTCCTATCCATTAGTCGCCTCTTACGACAAGCAGGGCCTTCTTGCTACGGACGTGTTCTTATCTCTGCGAGCCAAACGGACACACACACACACTCGCACACACACATACACACACATACACGCTTACCCACGCACACGTACACGCACACGCACACACTCTCCACCTCTCGACATCTATCCATTAGCCGCCTCTTAAGACAGGCAGGGCCTTCTTGCCACGGCCGTTAGCTTATCTCTGCGAGCCGAGCGGACAAAAACACACACGCACACACAAACACACGCACACAGACACACACCCACACACGCACACACGCACACGCATACGCACACGCACACACTCTCCACCTCTCGACTCCTACCTTTTAGTCGCCTCTTACGATAAGCAGGGCCTTCTTGCCGCGGTCGTGTTCTCATCTCTGCAAGCCAAACTAACACACACACATACTCACACACTCACACACACACCCACACACACACGCACGCACACACGCACACACACACACACACACACGCACCCACGCACACGCACACGCACACGCACACGCACACGCACACACTCTCAACCTCTCGACTCCTATCCATTAGTCGCCTCTTAAGACAGGCAGGGCCTTCTTGCCACGGACGTATTCCTATCTCTGCAAGCCGAACGGACACACATACATACACTCGCACACACACACACATACACGCTTCACCTCTAGACTCCTACCCATTAGTCGACTCTTACGACATTCAGGGACTTCTTGCCACGGCCGTTTTCTTATCTCTGCGAGCCAAACGGACACACATCCACACTCACACACACACACACACGCAAGCACACATACAGTATTCACCTCTAGACTTCTACCCATTATTCTCCTCTTACGACAGGCAGGGATTTTGCCACGGCCGTGTTCTTATCTCTGCAAGCCGAACGGACACACACACACGCACACACAAACACACGCACACAGACACACACCCACACACGCACACACGCACACGCATACGCACACGCACACACTCTCCACCTCTCGATTCCTATCCATTAGTCGCCTCTTAAGACAGGCAGGGCATTCTTGCCACGAACGCATTCTTATCTCTGCGAGCCGAACGGACACACACACACTCACACACACACACACACACACACGCAAGCACACATACCCTCTTCACCTCTCGACTCCTTCCCCATTAGTCGCCTCTTACGACAGGCAGGGCCTTCTTGCCACGGTTGTGTTCTCATTTCAGCGAGCCGACCGGACACACACACACACGCACACACAAACACACGCACACAGGCACAAACGCACACACGCAAACGCACACGCACACACTCTCCACCTCTCGATTCCTATCCATTAGTCGCCTCTTAAGACAGGCAGGGCCTTCTTGCCACGGACGTATTCTTATCTCTGTGAGCCGAACGGACACACACACACGCACACACAAACACACGCACACAGGCACACACGCACACACGCACACGTACACGAACACGCACACACTCTCCACCTCTCGACTCCTATCCATTA
>NW_027311990.1:97500-115000 GCF_040954645.1 Diabrotica undecimpunctata
GACTCCTATCCATTAGTCGTCTCTTACGACAGGCAGGGCCTTCTTGCTACGGACGTGTTCTTATCTCTGCGAGCCGAACGGACACACACACACTTACACACACTCACATACACACACACTTAAACACGCACGCACACACGCACACACACACACATACACTCTTCACCTCTCGACTCCTACCCATTATTCTCCTCTTACGACAGGCAGGGACTTCTTGCCACGGCCGTGTTTTTATCTCTGCAAGCCAAACGGACACACACACACACGCACACACACACACACGCACACGCACACGCACACGCACACACTCTCCACCTCTCGACTCCTATCCATTAGTCGCCTCTTACGACAAGCATAGCCTTCTTGCCACCGCTTTTTTCTTATCTCTGCGAGCGAAGGGACACACACACACACATACACACACACACTCACACACACACGCGCATACGCACGCACACACGCACACACACATACATTCTTCACCTCTCTAATCCTACCTATTAGTCGCCTCTCACGACAGGCAGGGCCTTCTTGCCTCGGCCGTGTTCTTATTTCTGCAAGACGAACGGACACACACACACATACTTACACACGCACACACGCACACGCACACACTCTCCACCTCTCAACTCCTACCTATTAGTCGCCTCTTACGACAGGAAGGGCCTTCCTGCCTTGGGGGTGTTCTTATCTCTGCAAGCCGAACGGACACACACACATACTCACACACTCACACACACACGCACACACGCACAAACACACATACACTTTTCACCTCTCGACTCCTACGCATTAGTCGCCGCTTACGACAGGCAGGGCCTTCTTGGCACGGACGTGTCCTTATCACTGCGAGCCGACCGGACACACACATACACACACACACTCACACACACACGCACACACTCACACACGCACACACACACGCACACACGCACACACACACATACACTCTTCACCTCTCGACTCCTACCCATTAGTTGCCTCTTACGACAGGCATGGCCTTCTTGCCTCGGCCGTATTCTAATCTCTGCGAGCCGAATGGACACGCATACATACACACACACACACTTACACACGCACAAACACACACACACCCACACACGCACACACACACACACACACACACACACACACACACACATACACTCTTCACCTCTCGACTCCTACCAATTAGTCGCCACTTACGACAGGCAGGGCCTTCTTGCCTCGGCCGTATTCTTATCTCTGCAAGCCGAACGGACACATACACACTCACACACACACGCACGCACACACGCACACACACGCACACACACACACAAATACATTCTTCACCTCTCGACTTCTACCCATTAGTCGCCTCTTACGACAGGCATTGCCTTGTTGCCTCGGCCGTATTCTAATCTCTGCGAGCCGAATGGACACACACAAACATACACACACACTTACACACGCACAAACACACACACCCACACACGCACACACTCACGTACTCTCTTCACCTCTCGACTCCTACCCATTAGTCGCCTCTTACGACAGGCAGGGACTTCTTGCCACGGCCGTGTTCTTATCTCTGCAAGCCGAACGGACACACACACACACACGCACACACAAACACACGCACACAGGCACACACGCACTCACGCACACGCACATATTCTCCACCTCTCGATTCCTATCCATTAGTCGCTTCTTAAGACGGGCAGGGCCTTCTTGCCACGGACGTATTCTTATCTCTGCGAGCCGAAAGGACACACACACACACACGCACACACAAACACACGCACACAGGCACACACGCACACACGCACACGTACACGCAGACGCACACACTCTCCACCTCTCGACTAATATCCATTAGTTGCCTCTTAAGACAGGCAGGGCGTTCTTGCCTCGGCAGTATTCTTATCTCTGCAAGCCAAACGGACACACACACACACACATACACACACACATACTCACACACGCACAAACACACGCACACACACAAAGACACATACACTCTCCACCTCTCGATTCCTATCCATTAGTCGCTTCTTAAGACGGGCAGGGCCTTCTTGCCACGGACGTATTCTTATCTCTGCGAGCCGAAAGGACACACACACACACACGCACACACAAACACACGCACACAGGCACACACGCACACACGCACACGTACACGCACACGCACACACTCTCCACCTCTCGACTAATATCCATTAGTCGCCTCTTAAGACAGGCAGGGCGTTCTTGCCTCGGCCGTATTCTTATCTCTGCAAGCCAAACGGACACACACACACACACATACACACACACATACTCACACACGCACAAACACACGCACACACACAAAGACACATACACTCTCCACCTCTCGACTCCTATCCATTAGCTGCCTCTTACGACAGGCAGGGACTTCTTACCACGGCCGTGTTCTTATCTCTGCAAGCCGAACGGACACACACACACGCACACACAAACACACGCACACAGACACACACGCACACACGCACACACGCACACGCATACGAACACGCACACACTCTCCACCTCTCGATTCCTATCCATTAGTCGCCTCTTCAGACAGGCAGGGCATTCTTGCCACGAACGCATTCTTATCTCTGCGAGCCGAACTGACACACACACACACACACAGACGCAAGCACACATACACCATTCACCTCTCGACTTCTACCCATTATTCTCCTCTTACGACAGGCTGGGACTTCTTGCCACGGCCGTGTTCTTATCTCTGCAAGCCGAACGGACACACACACACGCACACACAAACACACGCACACAGGCACACACGCACAAACGCACACACGCACACGCACACGCACACACTCTCCACCTCTCGATTCCTATCCATTAGTCGCCTCTTAAGACAGGCAGGGCCTTCTTGCCACGGACGTATTCTTATCTCTGTGAGCCGAACGGACACACACACACACGCACACACAAACACACGCACACAGGCACACACGCACACACGCACACGTACACGAACACGCACACACTCTCCACCTCTCGACTCCTATCCATTAGTCGCCTCTTAAGACAGGCAGGGCCTTCTTGCATCGGCCGTATTCTTATCTCTGCCAGCCAAACAGACACAAACACACGTACACACACACAGACACATACACTTTTCACCTCTCGACTCCTATTCATTTGTCGCTTCTTACGACAGGCAGGACCTTCTTGCCACGGCCGTGTTCTTATCTCTGCGAGCCGAACGGACACACACACTCACACACACACACGCACACACACACGCACACACGCACACACACACAAATACACTCTTCACCTCTCGACTCCTACCCATTAGTCGCCTCTTACGACAGGCATGAACTTATTGCCTCGGCCGTATTCTGATCTCTGCGAGCTGAACGGACACACACATACATACACACACACTCACACACACACACACGCACACACGCACGCACACATACACTCTTCACCTCTTGACTCCTACCCATTAGTCGCCCCTTACGACAGGCATGGCCTTCTTGCCACCGCTGTTTTCTTATCTCCGCGAGCCGAAGGGACACACACACACACATACACACACACTCACACACACACACGCACACACGCACGCACACATACACTCTTCTGCTCTCGACTCCTACTCATTAGTCGCCCCGTACGATTTGCATGGCCTTCTTGCCACGGCTGTTTTCTTATCTCTGCGAGCCGAAGGGACACACACACACATACGCACACACACACACTCACACGCACACGCACACACGCACACGCACACGCACACACGCACGCACACACGCACACACACATACACTCACACACACACACACGCACACACGCACACACACATATATTCTTCACCTCTCGACTCCTACCTATTAGTCGCCTCTTACGACAGGCAGGGCCTTCTTGCCACGGCCGTGTTCTCATCTCTGCGAGCCGACCAGACACACACACACTGACACACACACATTCACACACACACTCAAAGACGCACGCACACACGCACACACGCACACACACACATACTGTCGCCAAGGTAACCAATCACGACAAAGATTGTTACTTTGGCCGGCCAATCACAGCGCTCGTTATTAACTTCGCTGTCATTGGCCTCTCGGCGGAAGTGTGCTGAATTTTCTCAAACACGATGTGTATAAAAGAACAGCACATCTTCCGATCGGGGTCCAGTCGCACATACTCTACTAGCCCCGTTAGACCTTGTTGGTTCGGTGCGCTACCAAGCTACCTTTGAGTTTTATTTATTACCGCTATCCTGTTATCGTCGAAGACGTCCTGAAGTAAAGAAATACTTACTAATGGTTATTCAATTTAGAAGTTAAATCATCGAGAATACGAGAACCGGCGTGTCGACTGCAAAACGCTTCCTGACAGTAGAACACGACTTACTGAGATAGAAAAGACATTGGTCTTAGAACTACCTCACATCGTGTCGAACTGACCACAGCGTTATTTGGGCCTGTCACGGTAAAGAGCGAATAAAAGCCCCGACGGGGACTTGTAATTGCTTTTCCGATCAGGTTGAGCTGCAATAACGTTTCGTCTCCGAAACCTTACGCAAATAGTAACTATATCAAATACTGTTAGCGAAAAGGTAGCTATACGAAGCGACTGGCAGCAGGAAGGGTCGACACGACCGGCATTCTCATACCTCTCTCGAGGAGAGGGAACACGGCTCCACGACGTGAGAAGGCCGACATCTCTGTGGAATTTGAGGTATACACCACGCATCAGAATTCTAACAAATATATAATTCATGTAAGAACGTTTTATCTGTAAGAAAGCTCGAACGGTTAGAGAATTATGATTGCCGGTGTCCCCTCACCTACCACAGAGGTTCGGCGGATCTTCTTGCCCGTAACGGCCGATATCCTAAATAACTCCTTAAATACGAAGATGGACTCTCGAAACTTGAGATCCTCTTCAAGAGCGGCGGTCGTAGATCGTCCAGAAACTCCTGAAAACCAGGAGGACGCTACGGCCGTACGACATGGCGCCCAACACATAGAAGATACCCACACCCCAGACCTGGCTACAGTATTGTCCACGCTGATACAAGCAGTCACAGCTTTAACACTGGTACAACCCAAATCTGAAGCCCAGGAGAAAAAGATCGAGATCCCACAACCTAAATGGACCCCTGCACCACCTCAATACTCCGGCGATGACACCGAAAATCCACAACAATTCGTAGATGACATAATAGACCACATGAGCAATATGAACATCGATACCAAACACTGGATAGCCTACATCCTAGAAAAATCACTAATAGGAGAGGCAGCTCAATGGGCACAGAGCCAATTCACGACTGGTCTAAACTACGAATCATTTTTAAACAGGCTGATCGATCACTTCGACAACACAACGAAGAGATCATCACTAATGTCCAAGTTATACGGACATTACCAAAAATATCAGCCAGTAGCCGAATTTATTTCAACCAAGATGGCTCTTTTTCGACGATTATTACCACATATCGACGAAGAAGAACGGTGCAGGGCCATTGCCAACCTAATTCGCCCAGAAATCAGAAAAAGTCTTCGCAACAACTTGCCGAGAACTGAAGAAGACCTGAGGCGAATCTGCGAAGAATTGGAAGCAGACGAGAACATTTCACGACGTGCAAATCGACAACCCGACCCGCCAAAAGCCGCAAAACAATCAAACCAGAATCAAGCCAGGGGACAATTTTCACAGAGGCAACCGAGAACTTCTGAGACTATAGATGATTGGAGAAATAGAAATCCAACTCAGAAACCAACGCCGAAACCCCGACAACAACCTAACAACCAGGGAAACGACGAGAGGGGCACCCACTAAGCCTCTCTCCAGATGCGGTGCCCCAACTTAATCCAATCAACGCCATGAAAGTTTCAAATCTGCCACGAATCGATGTGAACATCAATTCAAAGAAAGCCCAGGTCCTCATCGATACCGGTGCATCGATGAATTATATCAATCCTGACTTGGTTCAAGCGGCAGATATTCATAAAAGGCGGAGAATGGTCCAGTTGGCTTGCAAACACACCACTACACATAGTCAGGGTACAGTCGAAGTCACGATCGATTTTGGAAGTTTCCAGTCCACAACGAGATGTGCCATTGTAAAAGATCTGAACCAAGATCTAATTCTGGGTATGCCATGGCTCCAAAAAGAAGAGGTACTAATAGACATTAACCGAAAATGTCTACACGTGGGAAAAGAATCACGAAAAGTCCTCTACTGGAAGTCGCATTCAGCCAAACAATGCAACTCAAAGACTCAACTCCAAGACGACCAAGCTCCACAATTTGCAGTCCCAACCGTAAGGGAACTCCTGCAGGAGTACGAAGACGTCTTCGACGATAAACTTAAACAACCCACTACCCGAGACACGGTGATGGAAATCAAGCTGACAGACACACGGCCGATCAATACGAAGCCATTTAAATGTTCTCCAGCTAAGAAGAAAATAATGTTCGATGAAGTCCAGGAGATGCTTGCAGCAGGTGTCATCCGACCAAGTCGATCACCCTATAACAGCCCAGTGGTGATCGTCAAGAAGAAGGATGGCACGCCTCGATTTTGTGTTGATTATCGTAAAATCAACAAGATAACAATCGACGAGGTCTCCGCCCTACCGCCAATCCACGATGCAATTAAAGAGCTAGGAACGGCGAGAATATTTTCGACATTAGATTTGAAGAGTGGTTTTTGGCAAATACCACTACACAAAGATTCGATTCCGCTGACAGCATTCAGTCTACCCGACGGATCGTCTTATGAGTTCGTAGTTATGCCATTCGGACTCAAAAATGGACCTGCAGCCTTCCAAAAATTGGTTACATCAGTTTTCGCTGGTTTCATAGACGAATTTGTAAAAGTCTATATGGATGATATAATCATTTATTCCAACTCCTGGGAAGATCATCAGAAGCATCTCCACCTCGTCCTAGAGCGACTCAGAACACATGGACTCTGGGTTTCGTTGAAAAAATGTCGGTTTGCTACCAACACGTTAGAGTATTTGGGCCACAAAGTAACCGACACAGATACTCAACCCTTGGAAAAACATTGTGAGAAAATCCAAGGTTTTCAGCGACCCAAATCTGTCAAACAACTGAGAAGTTTTATTGGGACAGCAAACTGGCTCCGAGATTTTGTTCCAAACTTCGCAGTCATTATCACTCCTTTGACTGACTTAACATCGAAAAAGAAATATTTCAAATGGACGCCAGAAGCCGAGACAGCTTTCAACACATTGAAAACAGCCCTATCTGGAGATCTTCACCTAGAGCGACCTGACATGAACCAGCCATTTAGCCTGCAGACTGATGCCTCCGAATATGGTATGGGGGCTGTCCTATTTCAAGGCTCGACCGAAGAACGGAAGATAATTGCTTACGCTTCCACTAAACTTCGACCAGCCGAAAGAAAATATCATATAAATGAAAAAGAGTGCTTAGCAGTTATATGGGCACTTAAGAAATTTCGTCACTTCCTCCAGGAGAAAAAATTCACTCTTCTCACCGACAGTACAGCGTTGCTATGGTTAGACAAATACCAAGCCGACAAAGCCAAACTGTCAAGATGGTCACTGCTATTACAGGAATTTAATTTCGAGGTGGTTCATATACCAGGGAAAGAAAACCAACTTCCTGATCACCTCTCACGAAATCCAGCAGAAAATGACCAAACCACAGAAGAAGACATAGACAGTCAAATTGACCGAATCTCCTGGCCAATACAGTCTCCGCCTGAAGCCGAACCAGAGGACTTCCCATTACTCTGCCTTTTAGACGACGAAGAAGAAGGGGCAGAACACCCCATCCTCGACGATTTGAGAGAAATGCCTCTGCAAACCAGAATCGCACGAAGTCACCAGGTGCAAACAGGCATGCAGAGGTTCGTTCGAAGATGGCATAAAATCACCACCAGAGGCCCGAGGAACGAAGTCGAGCAGAGCCTGCTAGAAGAATTTGTAGTAGAAAACAACACAGCCTACTACACAGCCGGCCAAAACCTCAGAAAAATCCTCGTACCCGATGCTTTCAGACCCGAAGTCCTGGAGTGTTATCATGACAGCGAGGAAGCAAATCACCCCGGCCAGGAGGAGACCACAAGGGCCATTAAAGAAGTATATTACTGGCCAACAATCGCAAAAGATGTGACAAAATATGTCAGGTCATGCCTGATATGTGCCACGACGAAGGCCGCAGCCAGACAGCCAAAAGCACCCATTATTCCTAGAGAGCCTGTAAATCCTTGGGAAAGGATATCTTTCGACATTCTTGGGCCGTATCCAGCCGCAAGAGGCACCAAAAATAGATATGTTCTTCTAGCCACTGACTGCCTCAGTAATTGGATCGAGTACAGATGTTCGACAGCCGCAAAAAGCCGGGACATCATCCGTTTCCTACAAGAAGAAATATGTAATAGATGGGGCAGGCCATCCACTATCATTACAGATAATGGTGTTCAATTCAGGACAGATGCTTGGGAACGTTTTCTCCGAAAACATAATATCCAAGGCGAACGAAGTCCAATCTACCACCAGCGGGCCAACCCGGTAGAGAGACGAGTCCAGGAATTGAAGAAAGGTCTTCGTGCACGAGTTTCATCCCCTGAGGACCCCAGATGGGAATCCTACCTAGCTGATGTTATTTTCAGCCTTCGTACCCGCCAAAATGAAGCCACAGGCCAGACTCCGGCGGAACTTTTACTGGGCTACAGACCGAGAAGATCTCAGGAAACTGAGCACCAGGTGAGACGTGAAGAGACACGCCAGCAGAGGGTCGAACGAGCCGTTCAACGAGCCACCCTATACGCCAGGAATCTCTTCCCAGAAAACGAGGATGTCCGCCAACCCAGAACCTACTTACAAGGCGAACAAGTCTTGGTAAGGAACCATACCAGAGGGAACTTCGGCCCCACCTGGACGGGCCCCCACACCATCCTCAGAGTGGCAGGAGACCATACGTACGAAGTACGTAGAGATCAAGATGTCGACAGAGTCATCCACGTAGACGACATCAGGCCAGCTCCACCACCACGGGATGCCCCCGTATAAGCCCCACGTAAGTGTTTAAACAGACTAATAATTCTCTTTTTTCCCATATAAAAACATTTTTTTACAAACTTTTGTAAGTGTAAATCCTTAAAAACTTTTCGTCATATTTACAAACTTTGCCAAGTGAATTTGATATTTTAACTGCGAATTTTACAAGTGTTTAAACACCACACATTGACATTTTAGATTTTTCCTACATTTTTATACCCTCAAAAGACAATTTAATATTGAAAATTTTCTCTTTTATTTCATACTCTAAGTATTTTTAAATTTTTACAACTATATTGGAAGATTGCAGAAATCAATTTTACCTAATTTGATTTACAAGCAATATATTTTCAGTTCAAAAGTTTTAGTCTGTCTGGCAACTTCCCAATAGAAGTGTAAAAACTTAGAATAATTTCGAAGCTGATTTAGATTTAGCTGAGAATTATTGTACTTTGACGTTTAATTTTTTTTTTTAATAAATTATCTCAAAACATTTTCCTTGCAGGAATATCTCGCATAACATGTATTTTCGAGTGAAATTATATATTTTATATTATCGTTACAGCTCTATAAGTGTCACAATCATTTCAAGTTTTATAAATATTTCATGCCTTAAAATATTGTACAAGGCGCATTTCAACTTGGATAGACACTCTGCGGTAACCAATTAAATATGTTTCACGAATTTATGCACTTGGGGAGATACCGAGTCGATATTCCACTTAACAATTTTCACACTGTGTATTAATTGTAACCTTATCACAATCTCTTTGTTTTATATATACCTTTTTGACTTATAACTTGAATATTGAATGTCTTAATTATGACTATTTTTATTTTTAATAAATGGCCTAGTTATAAGAATTTTCCTTTGCTACAATTATATATTGAAATTATATTGTACCAATGTTTTCGTTTCTTTTACATATGTTTATTAATTGTGAATTTCATATGTTTACTGAAAAATTTTTTTGTATTTTTGTAAAATTTTCTTAATTTTTTTCAATAAAAAACACCCTACCAACAGGTCTTCGGAGGGGAGGGAGTGTCGCCAAGGTAACCAATCACGACAAAGATTGTTACTTTGGCCGGCCAATCACAGCGCTCGTTATTAACTTCGCTGTCATTGGCCTCTCGGCGGAAGTGTGCTGAATTTTCTCAAACACGATGTGTATAAAAGAACAGCACATCTTCCGATCGGGGTCCAGTCGCACATACTCTACTAGCCCCGTTAGACCTTGTTGGTTCGGTGCGCTACCAAGCTACCTTTGAGTTTTATTTATTACCGCTATCCTGTTATCGTCGAAGACGTCCTGAAGTAAAGAAATACTTACTAATGGTTATTCAATTTAGAAGTTAAATCATCGAGAATACGAGAACCGGCGTGTCGACTGCAAAACGCTTCCTGACAGTAGAACACGACTTACTGAGATAGAAAAGACATTGGTCTTAGAACTACCTCACATCGTGTCGAACTGACCACAGCGTTATTTGGGCCTGTCACGGTAAAGAGCGAATAAAAGCCCCGACGGGGACTTGTAATTGCTTTTCCGATCAGGTTGAGCTGCAATAACGTTTCGTCTCCGAAACCTTACGCAAATAGTAACTATATCAAATACTGTTAGCGAAAAGGTAGCTATACGAAGCGACTGGCAGCAGGAAGGGTCGACACGACCGGCATTCTCATACCTCTCTCGAGGAGAGGGAACACGGCTCCACGACGTGAGAAGGCCGACATCTCTGTGGAATTTGAGGTATACACCACGCATCAGAATTCTAACAAATATATAATTCATGTAAGAACGTTTTATCTGTAAGAAAGCTCGAACGGTTAGAGAATTATGATTGCCGGTGTCCCCTCACCTATCACAGAGGTTCGGCGGATCTTCTTGCCCGTAACGGCCGATATCCTAAATAATTCCTTAAATACGAAGATGGACTCTCGAAACTTGAGATCCTCTTCAAGAGCGGCGGTCGTAGATCGTCCAGAAACTCCTGAAAACCAGGAGGACGCCACGGCCGTACGACAATACACTCTTCACCTCTCGACTCCTACCCATTATTCTCCTCTTACGACAGGCAGGTACTTCTTGCCACGGCCGTGTTCTTATCTTTGAAAGCAGAACGGACACACACACACACGCACACACACACACTCACACGCACACGCACACACTCTCCACCTCTCGACTCCTATCCATTAGTCGCCTCTTACGACAGGCGTGGCCTTCTTGCCACCGCTTTTTTCTAATCTCTGCGAGCGAAGGGTCACACACACACATACACACACACACACTCACACACACACACACGCACACACGCACGCACACACGCACACACACATACTCTCACACACACACAAACACGCACCCACGCACACACACATACATTCTTCACCTCTCGACTCCTACCTATTAGTCGTCTCTCACGACAGACAGGGCTTTCTTGCCTCGGCCGTGTTCTTATCTCTGCAAGCCGAACTAACACACACACATACTCACACACGCACACACACTCACACACACACACGCACACACGCACGCACACACGCACACACACATACTCTCACACACACACAAACACGCACACACGCACACACACATACATTCTTCACCTCTCGACTCCTACCTATTAGTCGTCTCTCACGACAGGCAGGACCTTCTTGGCACGGCCGTGTTCTTATCTCTGCGAGCCGAACGGACACACACACACACTCACGCACACACACGCACACACATACGCACACACGCACACACACACACAAATACACTCTTCACCTCTCGACTCCTACCCATTAGTCGCCTCTTACGACAGGCATGGACTTATTGCCTCGGCCGTATTCTAATCTCTGCGAGCCGAACGGACACACACATACATACACACACACACTCACACACACACACGCACACACGCACGCACACATACACTCTTCACCTCTTGACTCCTACCCATTAGTCGCCCCTTACGACAGGCATGGCCTTCTTGCCACCGCTGTTTTCTTATCTCCGCGAGCCGAAGGGACACACACACACACATACACACACACTCACACACACACACACACGCACACACGCACGCACACATACACTCTTCTGCTCTCGACTCCTACCCCTTAGTCGCCCCGTACGATTTGCATGGCCTTCTTGCCACGGCTGTTTTCTTATCTCTGCGAGCCGAAGGGACACACACACACACATACACACACACACACACACTCACAAACACACACACACGCACACACGCACGCACACACGCACACGCACACGCAAACACGCACGCACACACGCACACACACATACACTCACACACACACACACGCACACACTCTCCACCTCTCGACTCCTATCCATTAGTCGTCTCTTACGACAGGCAGGGCCGTCTTGCTACGGACGTGTTCTTATCTCTGAGAGCCAAACGGACACACACACACACTCGCACACACACATACACATACATACACGCTTCACCTCTCGACTCCTACCCATTAGTCGCCTCTTACGACGTTCAGCGACTTCTTGCCACGGCCGTGTTCTTATCTCTGCAAGCCGAACGGACACACACACACTCACACACACACGCACGCACACACGCACACACACACGCACCCACGCACACGCACACGCACACGCACACACTCACAAACACACACACACACACGCACGCACACACGCACACACACATACATTCTTCACCTCTCAACTCCTACCCATTAGTCGCTCATTACAACAGGCATGGCCTTCTTGCCACGGCCGTATTCTTATCTCTGCGAGCCGAAGATACACACACACACACTCATACACACACACGCACACTCTTTACCTCTCGACTTCTACCCATTAGTCGCCTCTTACGACAGGCATGGCCTTCTTGCCACGGCTGTATTCTTATCTCTGCAAGCCGAACGGACACACATACATACACACACACTCACACACGCACACACACATAAACTCTTCACCTCTCGACTCCTACCTATTAGTCGCCTCTTACGATAAGCATGGCCTTCTTGCCACGGCTGTAATCTTATCTCTGCGAGCCGAAGGACACACACACATACACACATACACGCACACACACACGCACACACGCACATACATACACTCTCCATCTCGCGACTCCTACTCATTAGTCACCTCTTACGACAGGCAGGGCCTTCTTGCCACGGCCGTATTCTTTTCTCTGCGAGCCGAAGGACACACACACACACAGTCACACACGCACATACACACACGCACACACACACACATACACTACTTACCTCTTGACTCCTAACCATTAGTCGCCTCTTACGACAGGCAGGGCCTTCTTGCCTTGGTTGTGTTCGTATCTCTGCGAGCCGAAGGACACACACACACACACATACAAACACACACACACACTCACAAACACACACACACGCACACACGCACGCACACACGCACACGCACACGCACACACGCACGCACACACGCACACACACATACACACACACACACACACACGCACACTCGCACACACACATATATTCTTCACCTCTCGACTCCTACCTATTAGTGGCCTCTTACGACAGGCAGGGCCTTCTTGCCTCAACCGTGTTCTTATCTCTGCAAGCCGAACGGACACACACACACACGCACACACACACACGCACACACAAATACACGCACACAGGCACACGCACACACTCTCCACCTCTCGACACCTATCCATTAGCCGCCTCTTAAGACAGGCAGGGCCTTCTTGCTACGGCCGTAATCTTATCTCTGCGAGCCGAGCGGACAAAAACACACAGTCACACACACACACATACACTATTCACCTCTCGACTCCTCCCTTTTGGTCGCCTCTTACGAGAGGCAGGGCCTTCTTGCCCCGGCCGTATTCATATCTCTGCAAGCCGAACGGACACACACACTCATACACACACACTCACACACGCACAAACACACACACACGCACACACGCACACACACATACACTCTTCACCTCTCGACTCCTACCTTTTAGTCGCCTCTTACGATAAGCAGGGCCTTCTTGCCGCGGTCGTGTTCTCATCTCTGCAAGCCAAACTAACACACACACATACTCACACACGCACACACACACGCACACACACACGCACACACGCACACACACACATACACTCTTCACCTCTCGACTCCTACTTATTAGTCGACCCTTACAAGAGGCAGGGCCTTCTGGCCTCGGCCGTATTCTTATCTCTGCAAGCCAAACGGACACACACATACACACACACTCACACACGCCCACACACGCACACACGCACACACACACACACATACACTCTTCACCTCTCGACTCCTACCCATTATTCTCCTCTTACGACAGGCAGGGACTTCTTGCCACGGCCGTGTTCTTATCTTTGCAAGCCGAACGGACACACACACATACTCACACACGCACACACACACGCACACACGCACACACACACACATACACTCTTCACCTCTCGACTCCTACCTATTAGTCGCCCCTTACAACTGGTAGGGTCTTCTTGCCTTTGCCGTATTCTTACCTCTGCAAGCCAGACGGACACACACACATACACACACACTCACACACGCACACACACACGCACACACGCACACACACACATACACTCTTCACCTCTCGACTCCTACCCATTAGTCGCCTCTTACGACAGGCAGGGCCTTCCTGCCACGGCCATGTTCTTATCTCTGCGAGCCGACCGGACACACACACACATACAAGAACACACACACACGAACGCACACACGCGCACACACACATATACACTCTTCACCTCTCGACTCCTACCCACTATTCTTCTCTTTCGAAAGGCAGGGACTTCTTGCCACGGTCGTGTTCTTATCTCTGCAAGACGAACGCACACACGCACACGCACACACGCACACACACACACACATACACTCTTCACCCTCGACTCCTACCCATTAGTCGCCTCTTACGATAGGCAGGGCCTTCCTGCCACGGCCATGTTTTTATCTCTGCGAGCCGACCGGACACACACCCACTCACACACACACATACAAGAACACGCACACACACGCACGCACACACGCGCACACACACATATACACCCTCCACCTTTCGACTCCTATCCATTAGTCGCCTCTTAAGACAGGCATGACCTTATTGCCTCGGCCGTATTCTAATCTCTGCGAGCCGAATGGACACACACATACATACACACACACACTTACACACGCACAAACACACACATACCCACACACACACATACACTATTCACCTTTCGACTCCTACCTATTAGTCGCCCCTTACAAGAGAGAGGGCCTTCTTGCCTCGGCCGTATTCTTATCTCTGCAAGCCAAACGGACACACACACAAATACAGACATATACTCACACACGCACAAATACACGCACACACACAAAGACACATACACTTTTCACCTCTCGACTCCTATTCATTAGTCGCCTCTTACGACAGGCAGGGACTTCTTGCCACGGCCGTGTTCTTATCTCTGCGAGCCGAACGGACACACACATACTTACACACACACACACGCACCTACGCACACACACACGCACACACGCACACACACACACAAATACACTCTTAACCCCTCGACTCCTACCCATTAGTCGCATCTTACGACAGGCATGGACTTATTGCCTCGGCCGTATTCTAATCTCTGCGAGCCGAACAAACACACACACTGACACACACACATTCACACACACACTCACACACGTACGCACACACGCACACTCACACACACACTCTCCACCTCTCGACTCCTACCCATTAGTCGCCTCTTACGACAGGCAGGGCCTTCTTGCCTGGGCCGTATTCTTATCTCTGCAAGCCAAACGGACACACACACACAAATAAACACACATACTCACACACGCAAAAACACACGCACACACACAAAGACACATACACTCTTCACCTATCGACTCCTACCCATTATTCTCCTATTACGACAGGCAGGGACTTCTTGCCACGGCCGTGTTATTATCTCTGCGAGCCGACCGGACACACACACACTGACACACACACACATTCACACACACACTCACACACTTACGCACACACGCACACACACATACACTCTTCACCTCTCGACTCCTACCCATAATTCTCCTCTTACGACAGGCAGGGACTTCTTGCCACAGCCGTGTTCTTATCTCTGCAAGCCGAACGGACACACACACACGCACACACACACGCACACGCACACGCACACGCACACACTCTTCACCTCTCGACTCCTACCCATTATTCTCCTCTTACGACAGGCAGGGACTTCTTGCCACGGCCGTGTTCATATCTCTGCAAGCGGAACGGACACACACATACACACACTCACACACACACGCACACACGCACGCACACACGCACACACGCACACACACATACACTCACACACACAAACACGCACATACGCACACACACATACATTCTTCACCTCTCGACTCCTACCTATTAGTCGTCTCTCACGACAGGCAGGGTCTTCTTGCCTCGGCCGTGTTCTTATCTCTGCAAGCCGAACGGACACACACACACTCACACACACACACACACATACACTCTTAACCTCCCGACTTCTACCCATTAGTCGCCTCTTACGACATTCAGGGACTTCTTGCCACGGACGTATTCTTATCTCTGCAAGCCGAACGGACACACACATACACACACACACTCACACACACACGCACACACGCACCCACGCACACACACACACGCACACACGCACACACACACAAATACACTCTTCACCTCTCGACTCCTACCCATTAGTCGCATCTTACGACAGGCATGGACTTATTGCCTCGGCCGTATTCTAATCTCTGCAAGCCGAACGGACACACACACACTGACACACACACACATTCACACACACACTCACACACGTACGCACACACGCACACACACACATAAACTCTTCACCTCTCGACTCCTACCCATTATTCTCCTATTACGACAGGCAGGGTCTTCTTGCCTCGGCCGTGTTCTTATCTCTGCAAGCCGAACGGACACACACATACTCACACACACACACATACACTTTTAACCTTTCGACTCCTACCCATTAGTCGCCCTTTACGACAGGCAGGGCCTTCTTGCCACGGCCATGTTCTTATCTCTGCGAGCCGAACGGACATACACACACACTCACACACACACACACGCACACACGCACATACACTTTTCACCACTCGCCTCCTACTTATTAGTCGCCCACTCTTCACCTCTCGACTCCTACCCATTAGTCGCCCCGTACGATTTGCATCGGCTTCTTGCCACGGCTGTTTACTTATCTCTGCGAGTTAAAGGGACACACACACATACACACACACACTCACAAACACACACACACACACGCACGCACACACGCACACACACATACACTCACACACACACAAACACGCACACACGCATACACACATACATTCTTCACCTCTCGACTCCTACCTATGAGTCGCCTCTTACGACAGGCAGGGCCTTCTTGCCTTGGCCGTGTTCTT
>NW_027311991.1:0-30000 GCF_040954645.1 Diabrotica undecimpunctata
GCCTCTTACGATAGGCAGGGCCTTCTTGCCTCGGCCGTGTTCTTATCTCTGCAAGCCAAACGGACATACACACATACATACACACTCACACACGCACACTCACGCACACAGGCACACACACACATACATTCTTCACCTCTCGGCTCCTACTTATTAGTCGCCTCTTACGACAGGCAGGGCCTTCTTGCCACGGCCGTGTACTTAGCTCTGCGAGCCTACCGCACACACACACACTTACACGCACACAGGCACACACGCACACACACACGCACACGCACATGCACACGCACACACTCTCCACCTCTCGACTCCTATCCATTAGTCGCCTCTTACGACATTCAGGGACTTCTTGCCACGGACGTATTCTTATCTCTGCAAGCCGAACTGACACACTCACACACACACGCACGCTCACACGCAGACACACACGCACACACGCACACGCACACGCACACACTCTCCACCTCTCCACTCCTACCTATTAGTCGCCTCTTAGGACAGGCAGGGCCTTCTTGCCTCGGCCGTGTTCTTATCTCTGCAAGCCGAACGGACACACACCTACTCACACACGCACACACACACGCACACACATACACTCTTAACCTCTCGACTCCTACCCATTAGTCGCCTCTTACGACATTCAGAGACTTCTTGCCACGGACGTATTCTTATCTCTGCAAGCCGAACGGACACACACACATACTCACACACGCGCACACACACGCACACACGCACACACACATAAACTCTTCACCTCTCGACTCCTACCTATTAGTCGCCCCTTACAACAGGCAGGGCCTTCTTGCTACAGCCATGTTCTTATCTCTGCGAGCCGAACGGACATACACACACACTCACAAACACACGCACGCTCACACGCAGACACACACGCACACACGCAGACGGACACGCACACACATACACTCTTCACCTCTCGACTCCTACCCATTATTCGCATCTTACGACGGGCAGGAACTTCTTGCCACGGCCGAGTTCTTATCTCTGTGAGCCGAACGGACACACACATACATACACACACACACTTACACACGCACACACAAGGGAACAAACACACACACACATACACATTTTTTATTTCTCGACTCCTACCAATTAGTCGCTCCTTACAGCAAGCATGGCCTTCTTGCCACGGCCGTATTCTTATCTATGCAAGCCGAACGGACACACACACCCATACACACACACACATACTTACACACGCACAAACACATACACACGTACACACAAACGAACACACGCACACACACAAGTACACTCTTCATCTCTCGACTCCTATCCATTAGTCGCTCCTTACAGCAAGCATGGCCTTCTTGCCTCGGCCGTGTTCTTATCTCTGCAAGCCGAACGGACACACACACATACTCACACACGCACACACACGCACACACGCACACACACACATACACTCTTCACCTCTCGACTCCTACCTATTAGTCGCCTCTTACGATAGGCAGGGCCTTCTTGCCTCGGTCGTGTTCTTATTTCTGCAAGCCGAACTAACACACACACATACTCATACACGCACACACACGCACACAGGCACACACACACATACACTCTTCACCTCTCGACTCCTACCCATTAGTCGCCTCTTACGACAGGCAGGGCCTTCTTGCCACGGCCGTGTTCTTATCTCTGCGAGCCGACCGCACACACACACACTCACACACACACATACACACACACTTACACGCACACAGGCACACACGCACACATGCAGACGCACACGCACACGCACACGCACACACTCTCCATCTCTCGACTCCTATCCATTAGTCGCCTCTTAAGACAGGCAGGGCCTTCTTGCCACGGACGTATTCTTATCTCTGCGGGCCGAACGGACACACACACACTCACACACACACACACATACACTCTTAACCTCTCGACTCCTACCCATTAGTCGCCTCTTACGATATTCAGGGACTTCTTGCCACGGACGTATTCTTATCTCTGCAAGCCAAACGGACACACACACATACTCACACACGCGCACACACACGCACACACGCACACACACATACACTCTTCACCTCTCGACTCCTACCTATTAGTCGCCCCTTACAACTGGCAGGGTCTTCTTGCCACAGCCATGTTCTTATCTCTGCGAGCCGAACGGACATACACACACACTCACACACACACGCACGCTCACACGCAGACACACAGACGCACACACGCACACCCACACGCACACTCACACACTCTCCACCTCACGACTCCTACCTATTAGTCGCCTCTTACGACAGGCAGGGCCTTCTTGCCTCGGCCGTGTTCTTATCTCTGCAAGCCGAACGGACACACACACATACTCACACACGCACACACACACACATACACGCACACACACATACACTCTTCACCTCTCGACTCCTACCTATTAGTCGCCTCTTACGATAGGCAGGGCCTTCTTGCCTCGGTCGTGTTCTTATTTCTGCAAGCCGAACTAACACACACACATACTCACACACGCACACACATACGCACACAGGCACACACACATAAACTCTTCACCTCTCGACTCCTACCTATTAGTCGCCCCTTACAACAGGCAGGGCCTTCTTGCCTCGGCCGTGTTCTTATCTCTGCAAGCCGAACGGACACACACACATACTCACACACGCACACACACACACATACACGCACACACACATACACTCTTAACCTCTCGACTCCTACCCATTAGTCGCCTCTTACGACATTCAGAGACTTCTTGCCACGGACGTATTCTTATCTCTGCAAGCCGAACGGACACACACACATACTCACACACGCGCACACACACGCACACACGCACACACACATAAACTCTTCACCTCTCGACTCCTACCTATTAGTCGCCCCTTACAACAGGCAGGGCCTTCTTGCTACAGCCATGTTCTTATCTCTGCGAGCCGAACGGACATACACACACACTCACAAACACACGCACGCTCACACGCAGACACACACGCACACACGCAGACGGACACGCACACACATACACTCTTCACCTCTCGACTCCTACCCATTATTCGCATCTTACGACGGGCAGGAACTTCTTGCCACGGCCGAGTTCTTATCTCTGTGAGCCGAACGGACACACACATACATACACACACACACTTACACACGCACACACAAGGGAACAAACACACACACACATACACATTTTTTATTTCTCGACTCCTACCAATTAGTCGCTCCTTACAGCAAGCATGGCCTTCTTGCCACGGCCGTATTCTTATCTATGCAAGCCGAACGGACACACACACCCATACACACACACACACACTTACACACGCACAAACACATACACACGTACACACAAACGAACACACGCACACACACAAGTACACTCTTCATCTCTCGACTCCTATCCATTAGTCACTCCTTACAGCAAGCATGGCCTTCTTGCCTCGGCCGTGTTCTTATCTCTGCAAGCCGAACGGACACACACACATACTCACACACGCACACACACGCACACACGCACACACACACATACACTCTTCACCTCTCGACTCCTACCTATTAGTCGCCTCTTACGATAGGCAGGGCCTTCTTGCCTCGGTCGTGTTCTTATTTCTGCAAGCCGAACTAACACACACACATACTCATACACGCACACACACGCACACAGGCACACACACACATACACTCTTCACCTCTCGACTCCTACCCATTAGTCGCCTCTTACGACAGGCAGGGCCTTCTTGCCACGGCCGTGTTCTTATCTCTGCGAGCCGACCGCACACACACACACTCACACACACACATACACACACACTTACACGCACACAGGCACACACGCACACATGCAGACGCACACGCACACGCACACGCACACACTCTCCATCTCTCGACTCCTATCCATTAGTCGCCTCTTAAGACAGGCAGGGCCTTCTTGCCACGGACGTATTCTTATCTCTGCGGGCCGAACGGATACACACACACTCACACACACACACACACATACACTCTTAACCTCTCGACTCCTACCCATTAGTCGCCTCTTACGATATTCAGGGACTTCTTGCCACGGACGTATTCTTATCTCTGCAAGCCAAACGGACACACACACATACTCACACACGCGCACACACACGCACACACGCACACACACATACACTCTTCACCTCTCGACTCCTACCTATTAGTCGCCCCTTACAACTGGCAGGGTCTTCTTGCCACAGCCATGTTCTTATCTCTGCGAGCCGAACGGACATACACACACACTCACACACACACGCACGCTCACACGCAGACACACAGACGCACACACGCACACCCACACGCACACTCACACACTCTCCACCTCACGACTCCTACCTATTAGTCGCCTCTTACGACAGGCAGGGCCTTCTTGCCTCGGCCGTGTTCTTATCTCTGCAAGCCGAACGGACACACACACATACTCACACACGCACACACACACACGTACACGCACACACACATACACTCTTCACCTCTCGACTCCTACCTATTAGTCGCCTCTTACGATAGGCAGGGCCTTCTTGCCTCGGTCGTGTTCTTATTTCTGCAAGCCGAACTAACACACACACATACTCACACACGCACACACATACGCACACACATACACACACACATACACTCTTCACCTGTCGACTCCTACCCATTAGTCGCCTCCTACGACAGGCAGGAACTTCTTGCCACGGCCGAGTTCTTATCTCTGTGAGCCGAACGGACACACACACTGACACACACACGCACGCACACACACACACACACAAATACACTCTTCACCTCTCGACTCCTACCCATTAGTCGCCTCTTACGAAAGGCAGGGCCTTCTTGCCACGGCCGTGTTCTTATCTCTGCAAGCCGAACGGACACACACACATACTCACACACGCACACACACACACACGCACACAGGCACACACACACACATACACTCTTCACCTCTCGGCTCCTACCCATTAGTCGCCTCTTACGACAGGCAGGGCCTTCTTGCCACGGCCGTGTTCTTATCTCTGCGAGCCTACCGCACACACACACACACTAACACGCACACAGGCACACACGCACACACACACACGCACACGCACACGCACACGCACACACTCTCCACCTCTCGACTCCTACCCATTAGTCGCCTCTTACGAAAGGCAGGGCCTTCTTGCCACGGCCGTGTTCTTATCTCTGCAAGCCGAACGGACACACACACATACTCACACACGCACACACACACACACACGCACACAGGCACACACACACACACATACATTCTTCACCTCTCGACTCCTACCCATTAGTCGCCTCTTACGATAGGCAGGGCCTTCTTGCCTCGGTCGTGTTCTTATTTCTGCAAGCCGAACTAACACACACACATATTCACACACGCACACACATACGCACACACATACACACACACATACACTCTTCACCTGTCGACTCCTACCCATTAGTCGCCTCCTACGACAGGCAGGAACTTCTTGCCACGGCCGAGTTCTTATCTCTGTGAGCCGAACGGACACACACATACATACACACACACACTTACACACGCACACACAAGGGAACAAACACACACACACATACACATTTTTTATCTCTCGACTCCTACCAATTAGTCGCTCCTTACAGCAAGCATGGCCTTCTTGCCACGGCCGTATTCTGATCTATGCAAGCCGAACGGACACACACACCCATACACACACACACACTTACACACGCACAAACACATACACACGTACACACAAACGAACACACGCACACACACAAGTACATTCTTCACCTCTCGACTCCTATCCATTAGTCGCTCCTTACAGCAAGCATGGCCTTCTTGCCTCGGCCGTGTTCTTATCTCTGCAAGCCGAACGGACACACACACATACTCACACACGCACACACACACGCACACACGCACACACACACATACACTCTTCACCTCTCGACTCCTCCCTATTAGTCGCCTCTTACGATAGGCAGGCCCTTCTTGCCTCGGTCGTGTTCTTATTTCTGCAAGCCGAACTAACACACACACATACTCATACACGCACACACACGCACACAGGCACACACACACATACACTCTTCACCTCTCGACTCCTACCCATTAGTCGCCTCTTACGACAGGCAGGGCCTTCTTGCCACGGCCGTGTTCTTATCTCTGCGAGCCGACCGCACACACACACACTCACACACACATACACACACACTTACACGCACACAGGCACACACGCACACATGCAGACGCACACGCACACGCACACACTCTCCACCTCTCGACTCCTATCCATTAGTCGCCTCTTAAGACAGGCAGGGCCTTCTTGCCACGGACGTATTCTTATCTCTGCGGGCCGAACGGACACACACACACTCACACACACGCACGCTCACACGCAGACACACACACGCACACACGCACACCCACACGCACACTCACACACTCTCCACCTCTCGACTCCTACCTATTAGTCGCCTCTTACGACAGGCAGGGCCTTCTTGCCTCGGCCGTGTTCTTATCTCTGCAAGCCGAACGGACACACACACATACTCACACACGCACACACACACACATACACGCACACACACATACACTCTTCACCTCTCGACTCCTACCTATTAGTCGCCTCTTACGATAGGCAGGGCCTTCTTGCCTCGGTCGTGTTCTTATTTCTGCAAGCCGAACTAACACACACACATACTCACACACGCACACACATACGCACACACATACACTCTTCACCTGTCGACTCCTACCCATTAGTCGCCTCCTACGACAGGCAGGAACTTCTTGCCATGGCCGAGTTCTTATCTCTGTGAGCAGAACGGACACACACACTGACACACACACGCACGCACACACACACACACACACACAAATACACTCTTCACCTCTCGACTCCTACCCATTAGTCGCCTCTTACGGAAGGCAGGGCCTTCTTGCCACGGCCGTGTTCTTATCTCTGCAAGCCGAACAGGCACACACACATACTCACACACGCACACACACACACACGCACACAGGCACACACACACACACATACACTCTTCACCTCTCGACTCCTACCTATTAGTCGCCTCTTACGATAGGCAGGGCCTTCTTGCCTCGGTCGTGTTCTTATTTCTGCAAGCCGAACTAACACACACACATACTCACACACGCACACACAGACGCACACACGCACACACACACATACACTCTTCACCTCTCGACTCCTACCTATTAGTCGCCTCTTACGATAGGCAGGGCCTTCTTGCCTCGGTCGTGTTCTTATTTCTGCAAGCCGAACTAACACACACACATACTCACACACGCACACACACACGCACACACATACACACACATACACTCTTCACCTGTCGACTCCTACCCATTAGTCGCCTCCTACGACAGGCAGGAACTTCTTGCCGCGGCCGAGTTCTTATCTCTGTGAGCCGAACGGACACACACACTGACACACACACGCACGCACACACACACACCCACACACAAATACACTCTTCACCTCTCGACTCCTACCCATTAGTCGCCTCTTACGAAAGGCAGGGCCTTCTTGCCACGGCCGTGTTCTTATCTCTGCAAGCCGAACGGACACACACACATACTCACACACGCACACACAAATACACACGCACACAGGCACACCCACACACACATACACTCTTCACCTCTCGACTCCTACCTATTAGTCGCCTCTTACGACAGGCAGGGCCTTCTTGCCTCGGTCGTGTTCTTATTTCTGCAAGCCGAACTAACACACACACATACTCATACACGCACACACACGCCAACACTCACACACACACATACACTCTTCACCTCTCGACTCCTACCCATTAGTCGCCTCTTACGACAGGCAGGGCCTTCTTGCCACGGCCGTGTTCTTATCTCTGCGAGCCGACCGCACACACACACACTCACACACACACACACACACACACACACACATACACTCTTAACCTCTCGACTCCTACCCATTAGTCGCCTCTTACGATATTCAGAGACTTCTTGCCACGGACGTATTCTTATCTCTGCAAGCCAAACGGACACACACACATACTCACACACGCGCACACACACGCACACACGCACACACACATACACTCTTCACCTCTCGACTCCTACCTATTAGTCGCCCCTTACAACTGGCAGGGTCTTCTTGCCACAGCCATGTTCTTATCTCTGCGAGCCGAACGGACATACACACACACTCACACACACACGCACGCTCACACGCAGACACACAGACGCACACACGCACACCCACACGCACACTCACACACTCTCCACCTCTCGACTCCTACCTATTAGTCGCCTCTTACGACAGGCAGGGCCTTCTTGCCTCGGCCGTGTTCTTATCTCTGCAAGCCGAACGGACACACACACATACTCACACACGCACACACAAATACACACGCACACAGGCACACCCACACACACATACACTCTTCACCTCTCGACTCCTACCTATTAGTCGCCTCTTACGACAGGCAGGGCCTTCTTGCCTCGGTCGTGTTCTTATTTCTGCAAGCCGAACTAACACACACACATACTCATACACGCACACACACGCACACAGGCACACACACACATACACTCTTCACCTCTCGACTCCTACCTATTAGTCGCCCCTTACAACTGGCAGGGTCTTCTTGCCACAGCCATGTTCTTATCTCTGCGAGCCGAACGGACATACACACACACTCACACACACACGCACGCTCACACGCAGACACACAGACGCACACACGCACACCCACACGCACACTCACACACTCTCCACCTCTCGACTCCTATCCATTAGTCGCCTCTTACGACAGGCAGGGCCTTCTTGCCACGGCAGTGTTCTTATCTCTGCGAGCCGACCGCACACACACACTCACACACACACACACACACACACATACACTCTTAACCTCTCGACTCCTACCCATTAGTCGCCTCTTACGATATTCAGAGACTTCTTGCCACGGACGTATTCTTATCTCTGCAAGCCAAACGGACACACACACATACTCACACACGCGCACACACACGCACACACGCACACACACATACACTCTTCACCTCTCGACTCCTACCTATTAGTCGCCCCTTACAACTGGCAGGGTCTTCTTGCCACAGCCATGTTCTTATCTCTGCGAGCCGAACGGACATACACACACACTCACACACACACGCACGCTCACACGCAGACACACAGACGCACACACGCACACCCACACGCACACTCACACACTCTCCACCTCTCGACTCCTACCTATTAGTCGCCTCTTACGAAAGGCAGGGCCTTCTTGCCACGGCCGTGTTCTTATCTCTGCAAGCCGAACGGACACACACACATACTCACACACGCACACACAAATACACACGCACACAGGCACACCCACACACACATACACTCTTCACCTCTCGACTCCTACCTATTAGTCGCCTCTTACGACAGGCAGGGCCTTCTTGCCTCGGTCGTGTTCTTATTTCTGCAAGCCGAACTAACACACACACATACTCATACACGCACACACACGCACACAGGCACACACACACATACACTCTTCACCTCTCGACTCCTACCCATTAGTCGCCTCTTACGACAGGCAGGGCCTTCTTGCCACGGCCGTGTTCTTATCTCTGCGAGCCGACCGCACACACACACACTCACACACACATACATACACACAGACTTACACGCACACAGGCACACACGCACACATGCAGACGCACACGCACACGCACACGCACACACTCTCCATCTCTCGACTCCTATCCATTAGTCGCCTCTTAAGACAGGCAGGGCCTTCTTGCCACGGACGTATTCTTATCTCTGCGGGCCGAACGGACACACACACACTCACACACACACACACACACACACACACACACACACACACACACACATACACTCTTAACCTCTCGACTCCTACCCATTAGTCGCCTCTTACGATATTCAGAGACTTCTTGCCACGGACGTATTCTTATCTCTGCAAGCCAAACGGACACACACACATACTCACACACGCGCACACACACGCACACACGCACACACACATACACTCTTCACCTCTCGACTCCTACCTATTAGTCGCCCCTTACAACTGGCAGGGTCTTCTTGCCACAGCCATGTTCTTATCTCTGCGAGCCGAACGGACATACACACACACTCACACACACACGCACGCTCACACGCAGACACACAGACGCACACACGCACACCCACACGCACACTCACACACTCTCCACCTCTCGACTCCTACCTATTAGTCGCCTCTTACGACAGGCAGGGCCTTCTTGCCTCGGCCGTGTTCTTATCTCTGCAAGCCGAACGGACACACACACATACTCACACACGCACACACAGACACATACACGCACACACACATACACTCTTCACCTCTCGACTCCTACCTATTAGTCGCCTCTTACGATAGGCAGGGCCTTCTTGCCTCGGTCGTGTTCTTATTTCTGCAAGCCGAACTAACACACACACATACTCACACACGCACACACATACGCACACAGATACACACACACATTCACTCTTCACCTGTCGACTCCTACCCATTAGTCGCCTCCTACGACAGGCAGGAACTTCTTGCCCCGGCCGAGTTCTTATCTCTGTGAGCCGAACGGACACACACACTGACACACACACGCACGCACACACACACACACACACAAATACACTCTTCACCTCTCGACTCCTACCCATTAGTCGCCTCTTACGAAAGGCAGGGCCTTCTTGCCACGGCCGTGTTCTTATCTCTGCAAGCCGAACGGACACACACACATACTCACACACGCACACACACACACGCACACAGGCACACACACATACACATACACTCTTCACCTCTCGGCTCCTACCCATTAGTCGCCTCTTACGACAGGCAGGGCCTTCTTGCCTCGGTCGTGTTCTTATTTCTGCAAGCCGAACTAACACACACACATACTCACACACGCACACACATACGCACACACATACACACACACATACACTCTTCACCTGTCGACTCCTACCCATTAGTCGCCTCCTACGACAGGCAGGAACTTCTTGCCACGGCCGAGTTCTTATCTCTGTGAGCCGAACGGACACACTCACTGACACACACACGCACGCACACACACACACACACACAAATACACTCTTCACCTCTCGACTCCTACCCATTAGTCGTCTCTTACGAAAGGCAGGGCCTTCTTGCCACGGCCGTGTTCTTATCTCTGCAAACTGAACGGACACACACACATACTCACACACGCACACACACACACGCACACAGGCACACACACATACACATACACTCTTCACCTCTCGGCTCCTACCCATTAGTCGCCTCTTACGGCAGGCAGGGCCTTCTTGCCACGGCCGTGTTCTTATCTCTGCGAGCCTACCGCACACACACACACACTTACACGCACACAGGCACACACGCACACACACACACGCACACGCACACGCACACGCACACACTCTCCACCTCTCGACTCCTACCCATTAGTCGCCTCTTACGAAAGGCAGGGCCTTCTTGCCACGGCCGTGTTCTTATCTCTGCAAGCCGAGCGGACACACACACATACTCACACACGCACACACACACACACACGCACACAGGCACACACACACACATACATTCTTCACCTCTCGACTCCTACCCATTAGTCGCCTCTTACGATAGGCAGGGCCTTCTTGCCTCGGTCGTGTTCTTATTTCTGCAAGCCGAACTAACACACACACACATATTCACACACGCACACACATACGCACACACATACACACACACATACACTCTTCACCTGTCGACTCCTACCCATTAGTCGCCTCCTACGACAGGCAGGAACTTCTTGCCACGGCCGAGTTCTTATCTCTGTGAGCCGAACGGACACACACATACATACACACACACACTTACACACGCACACACAAGGGAACAAACACACACACACATACACATTTTTTATCTCTCGACTCCTACCAATTAGTCGCTCCTTACAGCAAGCATGGCCTTCTTGCCACGGCCGTATTCTGATCTATGCAAGCCGAACGGACACACACACCCATACACACACACACACTTACACACGCACAAACACATACACACGTACACACAAACGAACACACGCACACACACAAGTACATTCTTCACCTCTCGACTCCTATCCATTAGTCGCTCCTTACAGCAAGCATGGCCTTCTTGCCTCGGCCGTGTTCTTATCTCTGCAAGCCGAACGGACACACACACATACTCACACACGCACACACACACGCACACACGCACACACACACATACACTCTTCACCTCTCGACTCCTCCCTATTAGTCGCCTCTTACGATAGGCAGGCCCTTCTTGCCTCGGTCGTGTTCTTATTTCTGCAAGCCGAACTAACACACACACATACTCATACACGCACACACACGCACACAGGCACACACACACATACACTCTTCACCTCTCGACTCCTACCCATTAGTCGCCTCTTACGACAGGCAGGGCCTTCTTGCCACGGCCGTGTTCTTATCTCTGCGAGCCGACCGCACACACACACACTCACACACACATACACACACACTTACACGCACACAGGCACACACGCACACATGCAGACGCACACGCACACGCACACACTCTCCACCTCTCGACTCCTATCCATTAGTCGCCTCTTAAGACAGGCAGGGCCTTCTTGCCACGGACGTATTCTTATCTCTGCGGGCCGAACGGACACACACACACTCACACACACGCACGCTCACACGCAGACACACACACGCACACACGCACACCCACACGCACACTCACACACTCTCCACCTCTCGACTCCTACCTATTAGTCGCCTCTTACGACAGGCAGGGCCTTCTTGCCTCGGCCGTGTTCTTATCTCTGCAAGCCGAACGGACACACACACATACTCACACACGCACACACACACACATACACGCACACACACATACACTCTTCACCTCTCGACTCCTACCTATTAGTCGCCTCTTACGATAGGCAGGGCCTTCTTGCCTCGGTCGTGTTCTTATTTCTGCAAGCCGAACTAACACACACACATACTCACACACGCACACACATACGCACACACATACACTCTTCACCTGTCGACTCCTACCCATTAGTCGCCTCCTACGACAGGCAGGAACTTCTTGCCACGGCCGAGTTCTTATCTCTGTGAGCAGAACGGACACACACACTGACACACACACGCACGCACACACACACACACACACACAAATACACTCTTCACCTCTCGACTCCTACCCATTAGTCGCCTCTTACGGAAGGCAGGGCCTTCTTGCCACGGCCGTGTTCTTATCTCTGCAAGCCGAACAGGCACACACACATACTCACACACGCACACACACACACACACGCACACAGGCACACACACACACACACATACACTCTTCACCTCTCGACTCCTACCTATTAGTCGCCTCTTACGATAGGCAGGGCCTTCTTGCCTCGGTCGTGTTCTTATTTCTGCAAGCCGAACTAACACACACACATACTCACACACGCACACACAGACGCACACACGCACACACACACATACACTCTTCACCTCTCGACTCCTACCTATTAGTCGCCTCTTACGATAGGCAGGGCCTTCTTGCCTCGGTCGTGTTCTTATTTCTGCAAGCCGAACTAACACACACACATACTCACACACGCACACACACACGCACACACATACACACACATACACTCTTCACCTGTCGACTCCTACCCATTAGTCGCCTCCTACGACAGGCAGGAACTTCTTGCCGCGGCCGAGTTCTTATCTCTGTGAGCCGAACGGACACACACACTGACACACACACGCACGCACACACACACACCCACACACAAATACACTCTTCACCTCTCGACTCCTACCCATTAGTCGCCTCTTACGAAAGGCAGGGCCTTCTTGCCACGGCCGTGTTCTTATCTCTGCAAGCCGAACGGACACACACACATACTCACACACGCACACACAAATACACACGCACACAGGCACACCCACACACACATACACTCTTCACCTCTCGACTCCTACCTATTAGTCGCCTCTTACGACAGGCAGGGCCTTCTTGCCTCGGTCGTGTTCTTATTTCTGCAAGCCGAACTAACACACACACATACTCATACACGCACACACACGCCAACACCCACACACACACATACACTCTTCACCTCTCGACTCCTACCCATTAGTCGCCTCTTACGACAGGCAGGGCCTTCTTGCCACGGCCGTGTTCTTATCTCTGCGAGCCGACCGCACACACACACACTCTCACACACACACACACACACACACACACACACACACACACACATACACTCTTAACCTCTCGACTCCTACCCATTAGTCGCCTCTTACGATATTCAGAGACTTCTTGCCACGGACGTATTCTTATCTCTGCAAGCCAAACGGACACACACACATACTCACACACGCGCACACACACGCACACACGCACACACACATACACTCTTCACCTCTCGACTCCTACCTATTAGTCGCCCCTTACAACTGGCAGGGTCTTCTTGCCACAGCCATGTTCTTATCTCTGCGAGCCGAACGGACATACACACACACTCACACACACACGCACGCTCACACGCAGACACACAGACGCACACACGCACACCCACACGCACACTCACACACTCTCCACCTCTCGACTCCTACCTATTAGTCGCCTCTTACGACAGGCAGGGCCTTCTTGCCTCGGCCGTGTTCTTATCTCTGCAAGCCGAACGGACACACACACATACTCACACACGCACACACAAATACACACGCACACAGGCACACCCACACACACATACACTCTTCACCTCTCGACTCCTACCTATTAGTCGCCTCTTACGACAGGCAGGGCCTTCTTGCCTCGGTCGTGTTCTTATTTCTGCAAGCCGAACTAACACACACACATACTCATACACGCACACACACGCACACAGGCACACACACACATACACCCTTCACCTCTCGACTCCTACCTATTAGTCGCCCCTTACAACTGGCAGGGTCTTCTTGCCACAGCCATGTTCTTATCTCTGCGAGCCGAACGGACATACACACACACTCACACACACACGCACGCTCACACGCAGACACACAGACGCACACACGCACACCCACACGCACACTCACACACTCTCCACCTCTCGACTCCTACCCATTAGTCGCCTCTTACGACAGGCAGGGCCTTCTTGCCACGGCAGTGTTCTTATCTCTGCGAGCCGACCGCACACACACACTCACACACACACACACACACACACACACACACACATACACTCTTAACCTCTCGACTCCTACCCATTAGTCGCCTCTTACGATATTCAGAGACTTCTTGCCACGGACGTATTCTTATCTCTGCAAGCCAAACGGACACACACACATACTCACACACGCGCACACACACGCACACACGCACACACACATACACTCTTCACCTCTCGACTCCTACCTATTAGTCGCCCCTTACAACTGGCAGGGTCTTCTTGCCACAGCCATGTTCTTATCTCTGCGAGCCGAACGGACATACACACACACTCACACACACACGCACGCTCACACGCAGACACACAGACGCACACACGCACACCCACACGCACACTCACACACTCTCCACCTCTCGACTCCTACCTATTAGTCGCCTCTTACGAAAGGCAGGGCCTTCTTGCCACGGCCGTGTTCTTATCTCTGCAAGCCGAACGGACACACACACATACTCACACACGCACACACAAATACACACGCACACAGGCACACCCACACACACATACACTCTTCACCTCTCGACTCCTACCTATTAGTCGCCTCTTACGACAGGCAGGGCCTTCTTGCCTCGGTCGTGTTCTTATTTCTGCAAGCCGAACTAACACACACACATACTCATACACGCACACACACGCCAACACCCACACACACACATACACTCTTCACCTCTCGACTCCTACCCATTAGTCGCCTCTTACGACAGGCAGGGCCTTCTTGCCACGGCCGTGTTCTTATCTCTGCGAGCCGACCGCACACACACACACTCACACACACACACACACACACACACACACACACACACATACACTCTTAACCTCTCGACTCCTACCCATTAGTCGCCTCTTACGATATTCAGAGACTTCTTGCCACGGACGTATTCTTATCTCTGCAAGCCAAACGGACACACACACATACTCACACACGCGCACACACACGCACACACGCACACACACATACACTCTTCACCTCTCGACTCCTACCTATTAGTCGCCCCTTACAACTGGCAGGGTCTTCTTGCCACAGCCATGTTCTTATCTCTGCGAGCCGAACGGACATACACACACACTCACACACACACGCACGCTCACACGCAGACACACAGACGCACACACGCACACCCACACGCACACTCACACACTCTCCACCTCTCGACTCCTACCTATTAGTCGCCTCTTACGACAGGCAGGGCCTTCTTGCCTCGGCCGTGTTCTTATCTCTGCAAGCCGAACGGACACACACACATACTCACACACGCACACACAAATACACACGCACACAGGCACACCCACACACACATACACTCTTCACCTCTCGACTCCTACCTATTAGTCGCCTCTTACGACAGGCAGGGCCTTCTTGCCTCGGTCGTGTTCTTATTTCTGCAAGCCGAACTAACACACACACATACTCATACACGCACACACACGCACACAGGCACACACACACATACACTCTTCACCTCTCGACTCCTACCTATTAGTCGCCCCTTACAACTGGCAGGGTCTTCTTGCCACAGCCATGTTCTTATCTCTGCGAGCCGAACGGACATACACACACACTCACACACACACGCACGCTCACACGCAGACACACAGACGCACACACGCACACCCACACGCACACTCACACACTCTCCACCTCTCGACTCCTACCCATTAGTCGCCTCTTACGACAGGCAGGGCCTTCTTGCCACGGCAGTGTTCTTATCTCTGCGAGCTGACCGCACACACACACTCACACACACACACACACACACACACACACACACACACATACACTCTTAACCTCTCGACTCCTACCCATTAGTCGCCTCTTACGATATTCAGAGACTTCTTGCCACGGACGTATTCTTATCTCTGCAAGCCAAACGGACACACACACATACTCACACACGCGCACACACACGCACACACGCACACACACATACACTCTTCACCTCTCGACTCCTACCTATTAGTCGCCCCTTACAACTGGCAGGGTCTTCTTGCCACAGCCATGTTCTTATCTCTGCGAGCCGAACGGACATACACACACACTCACACACACACGCACGCTCACACGCAGACACACAGACGCACACACGCACACCCACACGCACACTCACACACTCTCCACCTCTCGACTCCTACCTATTAGTCGCCTCTTACGAAAGGCAGGGCCTTCTTGCCACGGCCGTGTTCTTATCTCTGCAAGCCGAACGGACACACACACATACTCACACACGCACACACAAATACACACGCACACAGGCACACCCACACACACATACACTCTTCACCTCTCGACTCCTACCTATTAGTCGCCTCTTACGACAGGCAGGGCCTTCTTGCCTCGGTCGTGTTCTTATTTCTGCAAGCCGAACTAACACACACACATACTCATACACGCACACACACGCACACAGGCACACACACACATACACTCTTCACCTCTCGACTCCTACCCATTAGTCGCCTCTTACGACAGGCAGGGCCTTCTTGCCACGGCCGTGTTCTTATCTCTGCGAGCCGACCGCACACACACACACTCACACACACATACATACACACAGACTTACACGCACACAGGCACACACGCACACATGCAGACGCACACGCACACGCACACGCACACACTCTCCATCTCTCGACTCCTATCCATTAGTCGCCTCTTAAGACAGGCAGGGCCTTCTTGCCACGGACGTATTCTTATCTCTGCGGGCCGAACGGACACACACACACACACGCACACACACACGCACACACGCACACACACACATACACTCTTCACCTCTCGACTCCTACCCATTAGTCGCCTCTTACGATAGGCAGGGCCTTCTTGCCTCGGTCGTGTTCTTATTTCTGCAAGCCGAACTAACACACACACACATATTCACACACGCACACACATACGCACACACATACACACACACATACACTCTTCACCTGTCGACTCCTACCCATTAGTCGCCTCCTACGACAGGCAGGAACTTCTTGCCACGGCCGAGTTCTTATCTCTGTGAGCCGAACGGACACACACATACATACATACACACACTTACACACGCACACACAAGGGAACAAACACACACACACATACACATTTTTTATCTCTCGACTCCTACCAATTAGTCGCTCCTTACAGCAAGCATGGCCTTCTTGCCACGGCCGTATTCTGATCTATGCAAGCCGAACGGACACACACCCATACACACACACACACTTACACACGCACAAACACATACACACGTACACACAAACGAACACACGCACACACACAAGTACATTCTTCATCTCTCGACTCCTATCCATTAGTCGCTCCTTACAGCAAGCATGGCCTTCTTGCCTCGGCCGTGTTCTTATCTCTGCAAGCCGAACGGACACACACACATACTCACACACGCACACACACACGCACACACGCACACACACACATACACTCTTCACCTCTCGACTCCTACCTATTAGTCGCCTCTTACGATAGGCAGGGCCTTCTTGCCTCGGTCGTGTTCTTATTTCTGCAAGCCGAACTAACACACACACATACTCATACACGCACACACACGCACACACACACGCACACACGCACACACACACATACACTCTTCACCTCTCGACTCCTACCCATTAGTCGCCTCTTACGACAGGCAGGGCCTTCTTGCCACGGCCGTGTTCTTATCTCTGCGAGCCGACCGCACACACACACACTCACACACACACATACACACACACTTACACGCACACAGGCACACACGCACACATGCAGACGCACACGCACACGCACACACTCTCCACCTCTCGACTCCTATCCATTAGTCGCCTCTTAAGACAGGCAGGGCCTTCTTGCCACGGACGTATTCTTATCTCTGCGGGCCGAACGGACACACACACACTCACACACACACGCACGCTCACACGCAGACACACACACGCACACACGCACACCCACACGCACACTCACACACTCTCCACCTCTCGACTCCTACCTATTAGTCGCCTCTTACGACAGGCAGGGCCTTCTTGCCTCGGCCGTGTTCTTATCTCTGCAAGCCGAACGGACACACACACACACTCACACACGCACACACACACATACACGCACACACACATACACTCTTCACCTCTCGACTCCTACCTATTAGTCGCCTCTTACGATAGGCAGGGCCTTCTTGCCTCGGTCGTGTTCTTATTTCTGCAAGTCGAACTAACACACACACATACTCACACACGCACACACATACGCACACACATACACACACATACACTCTTCACCTGTCGACTCCTACCCATTAGTCGCCTCCTACGACAGGCAGGAACTTCTTGCCACGGCCGAGTTCTTATCTCTGTGAGCCGAACGGACACACACACTGATACACACACGCACGCACACACACACACACACACACAAATACACTCTTCACCTCTCGACTCCTACCCATTAGTCGCCTCTTACGAAAGGCAGGTCCTTCTTGCCTCGGCCGTGTTCTTATCTCTGCAAGCCGAACGGACACACACAAATACTCACACACGCACACACACACACACACGCAAACACACATACACTCTTCACCTCTCGACTCCTACCTATTAGTCGCCTCTTACGATAGGCAGGGCCTTTTTGCCTCGGTCGTGTTCTTATTTCTGCAAGCCGAACTAACACACACACATACTCACACACGCACACACACACGCACACACGCACACACACATACACTCGTCACCTCCCGACTCCTACTTATTAGTCGCCCCTTACAAGAGGCACATCCTTCTTGCCTCGGCCGTATTCTTATCTCCGCAGCCAAACGGACACACACACATACACACACACTCACACACGCACACACACGCACACAGGCACACACACACACATACACTCTTCACCTCTCGACTCCTACCCATTAGTCGCCTCTTACGACAGGCAGGGCCTTCTTGCCACGGCCGTGTTCTTATCTCTGCGAGCCGACCGCACACACACATACTCACACACACACACACACATACACACACACTTACACGCACACACGCACACACGCACACGCAAACGCACACGCACACGCACACACTCTCCATCTCTCGACTCCTATCCATTAGTCGCCTCTTAAGACAGGCAGGGCCTTCTTGCCACAGACGTATTCTTATCTCTGCAGGCCGAACGGACACACACACACTCACACACACACACATACACTCTTAACCTCTCGACTCCTACCCATTAGTCGCCTCTTACGACATTCAGGGACTTCTTGCCACAGACGTATTCTTATCTCTGCGAGCGGAACGGACATACACACACACTCACACACACACGCACGCTCACACGTGCGACTCTCGACTCCTACCTATTAGTCGCCTATAACGACAGGCAGGGCCTTCTTGCCTCGGCCGTGTTCTTATCTCTGCAAGCCGAACGGACACACACACACATACTTACACACGCACACACACACGCACACACGCACACACGCACACACACATACACTCTTCACCTCTCGACTCCTACCTATTAGTCGCCCCTTACAACATGCAGGGTCTTCTTGCCACAGCCATGTTCTTATCTCTGCGAGCCGAACGGACATACACACACACACTGACACACACATACACACACACACACACTCACACACGCACGCACACACGCACAGACATACATACACTCTTCGCCTCTCGACTCCTACCCATTATTCTTCTCTTACGACAGGCAGGGCCTTCTTGCCTTGGCCGTATTCTTATCTCTGCAAGCCAAACGGACACACACACATATACACACACACTCACACACGCACAAACACACGCGCACACACACACACACACATACACTCTTCTCCTCTCGACTCCTATTCATTAGTCGCCTCTTACGACAGGCAGGGACTTCTTGCCACGGCCGTGTTCTTATCTCTGCAAGCCGAACGGACACACACACACTCACACACACACAGGCACACACTCACACACACACGCACACACGCACACACACACACACACAAATACACTCTTCACCTCTCGACTCCTACCCATTAGTCGCCTCTTACGACAGGCATGGACTTATTGCCTCGGCCGTATTCTAATCTCTGCGAGCCGAACGGACACACACCTACTCACACACGCACACACACACACACGCACACACACATACACCCTTCACCTCTCGACTCCTACCCATTAGTCGCATCTTACGACAGGCAGGGCCTTCTTGCCACGGCCGTGTTCTTATCTCTGCAAGCCGAACGGACACACACACACTCACACACACACAGGCACACACTCACACACACACGCACACACGCACACACACACACACACAAATACACTCTTCACCTCTCGACTCCTACCCATTAGTCGCCTCTTACGACAGGCATGGACTTATTGCCTCGGCCGTATTCTAATCTCTGCGAGCCGAACGGACACACACCTACTCACACACGCACACACGCACACGCACACGCACACACTCTCCACCTCTCGACTCCTACCTATTAGTCGCCTCTTACGACAGGCAGGGCCTTCTTGTCTGGGCCGTGCTCTTATCTCTGCAAGCCGAACCGACACACACACATACTTACACACGCACACACACACGCACGCACGCACACACGTACACTCTCCACCTCTCGACTCCTATCCATTAGTTGCCTCTTACGACATTCAGGGACTTCTTGCCACGGACGTATTCTTATCTCTGCAAGCCGATCGGACACACACACATACTCACACACGCGCACACACACGTACACACGCACACACACATACACTCTTTACCTCTCGACTCCTACCCATTAGTCGCCCCTTACAACAGGCAGGGCCTTCTTGCTACAGCCATGTTCTTATCTCTGCGAGCCGAACGGATATACACACACACTCACACACACACGCACGCTCACACGCAGACACACAGACGCACACACGCACACGCACACGCACACGCACACGCACACGCACACACTTTCCACCTCTCGACTCCTACCTACTAGTCACCTCTTAGGACAGGCAGGGCCTTCTTGCCTCGGCCGTGTTCTTATCTCTGCAAGCCGAACGGACACACACACATACTCACACACACACGCACACACATACACTCTTAACCTCTCGACTCCTACCCATTAGTCGCCTCTTACGACATTCAGGGACTTCTTGCCACAAACGTATTCTTCCCTCTGCAAGCCGAACGGACACACACACATACTCACACACGCGCACACACACGCACACACGCATACACACATACACTCTTCACCTCTCGACTCCTACCTATTAGTCGCCCTTTACAACAGGCAGGGCCTTCTTGCTACAGCCATGTTCTTATCTCTGCGAGCCGAACGGACATACACACACACTCACACACACACGCACGCTCACACGCAGACACACACGCACACACGCACACGCACACGCACACACATACACTCTTCACCTCTCGACTCCTACCCATTAGTCGCATCTTACGACAGGCAGGAACTTCTTGCCACGGCCGAGTTCTTATCTCTGTGAGCCGAACGGACACACACATACATACACACACACTTACACACGCACACACAAAGGAACAAACACACACACACACATACACATTTTTTATCTCTCGACTCCTACCAATTAGTCGCTCCTTACAGCAAGCATGGCCTTCTTGTCACGGCCGTATTCTTATCTATGCAAGCCGAACGGACACACACACCCATACACACACACACTTACACACGCACAAACACATACACACGTACACACAAACGAACACACGCACACACACAAGTACACTCTTCATCTCTCGACTCCCATCCATTAGTCGCTCCTTACAGCAAGCATGGCCTTCTTGCCTCGGCAGTATTCTTATCTCTGCAAGCCATACAGACACACACACATACACACACACTTACACACGCACACATACGCACACACGCACACACACACACATACACTCTTCACCTCTCGACTCCTACCCATTAGTCGCCTCTTACGACAGGCAGGGCCTTCTTGCCACGGCCGTGTTCTCATCTCTGTGAGCCGACCGGACACACACACACACACTGACACACACATACACACACACACACACTCACACACGCACGCACACACGCACAGACATAGATACACTCTTCACTTCTCGACTCCTACCCATGATTCTTCTCTTACGACAGGCAGGCCTTCTTGCCTCGGCCGTATTCTTATCTCTGCAAGCCAAACGGACACACACACATATACACACACACTCACACACGCACAAACACACGCGCACACACACACACATATACTCTTCACCTCTCGACTCCTATTCATTAGTCGCCTCTTACGACAGGCAGGGACTTCTTGCCACGGCCGTGTTCTTATCTCTGCAAGCCGAACGGACACACACACACTCACACACACACAGGCACACACTCACACACACACGCACACATGCACACACCCACACAAATACACTCTTCACCTCTCGACTCCTACCCATTAGTCGCCTCTTACGACAGGCATGGACTTATTGCCTCGGCCGTATTCTAATCTCTGCGAGCTGAACGGACACACACATACATACACACACACTTACACACGCACACACAAAGGAACACACACACACACACAAACACACACACACAGTCAAACACGCACACACGCACACACACGCACACACGCACGCACACACGCACACACACATACACTCACACACACACACACGCACACACGCACACACACATACATTCTTCACCTCTCGACTCCTACCTATTAGACGCCTCTTACGATAGGCAGGGCCTTCTTGCCTCGGTCAAGTTCTTATCTCTGCAAGCCGAACTAACACACACACACATACTCACACACGCACACACACACGCACACACGCACACACACATACACTCTTCACCTCTCGACTCCTACCCATTAGTCGCCTCTTACGACAGGCAGGAACTTCTTGCTACGGCCGAGTTCTTATCTCTGTGAGCCGAAAGGACACACACACTGACACACACACGCACGCACACACACACACACACACACACAAATACACTCTCCACCTCTCGACTTCTACCCATTAGTCGCCTCTTACGACAGGCATGGCCTTCTTGCTTCGGTCGTATTCTAATTTCTGCAAGCCGAACGGACACACACATACATACACACACACTTACACACGCACACACAAAGGAACACACACACACACACACACACACATACACTCTTCATCTCTCGACTCCTACCAATTAGTCGCTCCTTACTGCAAGCATGGCCTTCTTGCCACGGCCGTATTCTTATCTATGCAAGCCGAACGGACACACACACATACACACACATACTTACACACACACGCACACACGCACACACGCACACACACACATACACTCTTCACCTCTCGACTCTTACCCATTAGTCGCCTTTTACAACAGGCATGGCCTTCTTGCAACCGCTGTTTTGTTATCTCTGCGAGCCGAAGGGACACACACACATACACACACACACTCACACACACATTCACACACACACACACACGCGCACACACGTACTCTCTTCACCTCTTGACTCCAACCCATTAGTCGCCTCTTACGACAGGCATTGCCTTCTTGCAACCGCTGTTTTGTTATCTCTGCGAGCCGAAGGGACACACACACATATACACACACACTCACACACACACACGCACACACGCACACACGCACGCACAAATACATTCTTCACCTCTCGACTCCTACCCATTAGTCGCCCCTTACGACTGGCATGGCTTTCTTGCCACGGCTGTATTTTTATCTCTGCGAGCCGAAGGGACACACACACACATACACACACACATACACACACACACATTCACATACACACACACACACGCGCACACACGTACACTCTTCACCTCTTGACTCCAACCCATTAGTCGCCTCTTACGACAGGCATTGCCTTCTTGCAACCGCTATTTTGTTATCTCTGCGAGCCGAAGGGACACACACACACACACACACACACACACTCACAAACACACACACACACACACACGCAAACAGGCACGCACATACGCACGCACACACGCACACACTTATACACTCACACACACACATACATTCTTCACCTCTCGACTGCTACCTATTAGTCGCCTCTTACGACAGGCAGGACCTTCTTGCCTCGGCCGTGTTCTTATCTCTGCAAGCCGAACGGACACACACATACTCACACACGCACACACACACACACAAACACTCTTCACCTCTCGACTCCTACCTATTAGTCGCCTCTTACGTTAGGCAGGGCTTTCATGCCTCGGTCGTGTTCTTATCTCTGCAAGCCGAACTAACACACACACATACTCACACACGCACACACACGCACACACGCACACACACATACACTCTTCACCTCTCGACTCCTACTTATTAGTCGCCCGCTCTTCACCTCTCGACTCCTACCCATTAGTCGCCCCGTACGATTTGCATGGCCTTCTTGCCACGGCTGTTTTCTTATCTCTGCGAGCCGAAGGGACACACACACGCCCCTTACAAGAGGCAGATCCTTCTTGCCTCGGCCGTATTCTTATCTCTGCAAGCCGAACGGACATACACATACTCACACACGCACCCACGCACGCACACACGCACACACACACTCACACACGCACAAACACACGCACACACACACACATACACACTTCACCTTTCGACTCCTGACCATTAGTCGCCTTTTACGACAGGCAGGCACTACTTGCCACAGCCGAGTTCTTATCTCTGTGAGCCAAACGGACACACACACTCACCCACACACGCACTCACACACGCACACACGCACACACACACACAAATACTCTTCACCTCTCGACTCCTACCTATTAGTCGCCTCTTACGTTAGGCAGGGCTTTCTTGCCTCGGTCGTGTTCTTATCTCTGCAATCCGAACTAACACACACACATACTCACACACGCACACACGCACACACGCACACACACATACACTCTTCACCTCTCGACTCCTACTTATTAGTCGCCCACTCTTCACCTCTCGACTCCTACCCATTAGTCGCCCCGTACGATTTGCATGGCCTTCTTGCCACGGCTGTTTTCTTATCTCTGCAAGCCGAAGGGACACACACACACACACACACACACACACTCACAAACACACACACACACGCACGCACACACGCACACACACACATACACTCACACACACACACAAACACGCACACACGCACACACACATACATTCTTCACCTCTCGACTCCTACCTATTAGTCGCCTCTTACGACAGGCAGGGCCTTCTTGCCTTGGCCGTGTTCTTATCTCTGCAAGCCAAACGGACACACACACATACTCACACACGCACACACACACGCACACACGCACACACACACACATACACTCTTCACCTCTCGACTCCTACCTATTAGTCGCCTCTTACAATAGGCAGGGCCTTCTTGCCTCGGTCGTGTTCTTATTTCTGCAAGCCAAACTAACACACACACATACTCACACACGCACACACACACGCACACACGCACACACACACATACACTCTTCACCTCCCGACTCCTACTTATTAGTCGCCCCTTACAAGAGGCAGATCCTTCTTGCCTCGGCCGTATTCTTATCTCTGCAAGCCGAACGGACACACACATACTCACACACGCACACACACACGCACACACGCACACACACACATACACTCTTCACCTCTCGACTCCTACCTATTAGTCGCCTCTTACGATAGGCAGGGCCTTCTTGCATCGGCCGTGTTCTTATCTCTGCAAGCCAAACGGACACACACACATACCCACACACGCACTCCTACACGCACACACGCACACACACACATACATTCTTCACCTCTCGACTCCTACCTATTAGTCGCCTCTTACGACAGGCAGGACCTTCTTGCCTCGGCCGAGTTCTTATCTCTGCAAGCCGAACGGACACACACATACTCACACACGCACACACACACACGCACACACGCACACACACACACAAACACTCTTCACCTCTCGACTCCTACCTATTAGTCGCCTCTTACGTTAGGCAGGGCTTTCTTGCCTCGGTCGTGTTCTTATCTCTGCAAGCAGAACTAACACACACACATACTCACACACGCACACACACGCACACACGCACACACACATACACTCTTCACCTCTCGACTCCTACTTATTAGTCGCTCACTCTTCACCTCTCGACTCCTACCCATTAGTCGCCCCGTATGATTTGCATGGCCTTCTTGCCACGGCTGTTTTCTTATCTCTGCGAGCCGAAGGGACACACACACATACACACACACACACACTCACAAACACACACACACACACGCACGCACACACGCACACACACATACACTCACACACACACAAACACGCACACACGCACACACACATACATTCTTCACCTCTCGACTCCTACCTATTAGTCGCCTCTTACGACAGGCAGGGCCTTCTTGCCTCGGCCGTGTTCTTATCTCTGCAAGCCAAACGGATACACACATACACACACACTCACACACGCGCACACACGCACACACGCACACACACACACATACACTATTCACCTCTCGACTTCTACCCATTAGTCGCCTCTTACGACAGGCAGGGCCTTCTTGCCACAGCCATGTTCTTATCTCTGCGAGCCGAACGGACATACACACACACACAAACACACGCACGCTTACACACAGACACACACGCACCCACGCACACGCACACGCACACGCACACACTCTCCACCTCTCGACTCCTATCCATTAGTCACCTCTTAAGACAGGCAGGGCCTTCTTGCCACGGCCGTGTTCTTATCTCTGCGAGTCGAACGGACACACACACTTACACACACACGCACGCACACACGCACACACACACGCACCCACGCACACGCACACGCACACGCACACGCACACGCACACACTCTCCACCTCTCAACTCCTATCCATTAGTCGCCTCTTACAACAGGCAGGGCCTTCTTGCCACGGCCGTGTTCTTATCTTTGCGAGTCGAACGGACACACACACTTACACACACACGCACGCACACACGCACACACACACGCACCCACGCACGCACACACGCACACACACACACTCACACACGCACAAACACACGCACACACACACACACACATACACACTTCACCTTTCGACTCCTAACCATTAGTCGCCTTTTACGACAGGCAGGCACTACTTGCCACAGCCGAGTTCTTATCTCTGTGAGCCAAACGGACACACACACTCACACACACACGCACTTACACACGCACACACACGCACCCACGCACACGCACACGCACAAGCACACGCACACGCTCACACTCTCCACCTCTCGACTCCTATCTATTAGTCGCCTTTTAAAACAGGCAGGGCCTTCTTGCCACGGCCGTATTGTAATCTCTGCGAGCCGAACGGACACACACACACACTCACACACACACACACATACACTCTTCACCTCTCGATTCCTACCTTCTAGTCGCCTCTTACGAGAGGCAGGGCCTTCTTGCCCCGGCCGTGTTCTTATCACTGCAAGCCGAACGAATACACTCACTAACCGACACGCACGCACACACGCACACACACACACTCACACACGCACAAACACACGCACACACGCACACACACACACACATACATTCTTCAACTTTCGACTCTTACCCATTAGTCGCCTATTACGACAGGCATGTCGTTCTTGCCTCGGCCGTATTCTAATCTCTGCGAGCCGAACGGACACACATACATACACACACACTTACACACGCACACACAAACGAACACACACACACACACATACACTCTTCATCTCTCGACTCCTACCAATTAGTCGCTCCTTACAGCAAGCATGGCCTTCTTGCCACGGCCGTATTCTTATCCCTGCAAGCCGAACAGACACACACACTCATACACACACACTCACACAAGCACAAACACACACACACACACACACATACACTCTTCACCTCTCGACTCCTACCTTTTAGTCGCCTCTTACGATAGGCAGGGCCTTCTTGCCGCGGTCGTGTTCTTATCTCTGCAAGCCGAACTAACACACACACATACTCACACACGCACACACACACGCACACACACATACACTCTTCACCTCCCGACTCCTACTTATTAGTCGACCCTTACAAGAGGCAGGGCCTTTGTGCCTCGGCCGTATTCTTATCTCTGCAAGCCAAATGGACACACACACACACTCTTACACGCACACACACGCACACACGCACACAAACACACACATACACTCTTCACCTCTCGACCCCTACCCATTATTCTCCTCTTACGACAGGCAGGGATATCTTGCCCCGGCCGTGTTCTTATCTCTGAAAGCCGAACGGACACACACACAGACACGCACACACAAACACACGCACATAGGCACACACGCACACACCCACACGCACACGCACACGCACACACTCTCCACCTCTCGACTACTATGTATTAGTCGCCTCTTAAGACAGGCAGGGCCTTCTTGCCACGGACGTATTCTTATCTCTGCAAGCCGAACGGACACACACACACACTCGCACACATACACACACACACACACATACACGCTTCACCTCTCGACTCCTACCCATTAGTCGACTCTTACGACATTCAGGGACTTCTTGCCACGGCCGTGTTCTTATCTCTGCAAGCCGAACGGACACACACACACACACGCACACACGCACACACACACACACAAATACACTCTTCACCTCTCGACTCCTACCCATTAGTCGCCTCTTACGACAGGCATGGACTTATTGCCTCGGCCGTATTCTAATCCCTGCGAGCCGAACGGACATGCACATACATACACACACACTCACACACACACACGCAGACACG
>NW_027311991.1:32500-52500 GCF_040954645.1 Diabrotica undecimpunctata
CCACCATAGACATTAAGTCGGCGTATTGGCAGGTACCTGTTGCTAAGGCTTCCAGGCCTTATACTGCTTTTACGGTTCCTGGTCGAGGTCTTTTTCAGTTTTGCAGAATGCCTTTTGGATTACATAATGCCCCGGCTACATGGCAGAGGTTGATAGATCGTGTCCTCGGTCCGGAGTTGGAACCCTATGTTTTTACTTACTTGGATGACGTGGTCATCGTGACAAAGTCTATTGAAGAACATGTAAGGATCTTAGAGGAAGTCTTTAGACGCTTGAGAGAAGCTAAGTTAACCGTTAGCTGGGATAAATGTCAATTTTGTAGATCGGAACTAAAGTATTTGGGTCATGTGGTTGATAGGAATGGACTACATGTTGATGGTGATAAGGTCAAGGCTATGCTACGTATCCCAACACCCACATCCGTCAAGGAAGTTCGTAGCATCATAGGCACATTTTCCTGGTATCGAAGATTTATTCCTTCCTTTGCGACACTACTAGCTCCAATTACAGCGATATTGAAGAAAGGAAGAAAATTCAATTGGACCCCGAGTTGTGAAGAATCTTTTCAGAAAATAAAAGAATGTCTAGTTTCTGCTCCGATACTTAATTGTCCTGACTACAATTTGCCTTTTGTTGTCCAATGTGATGCCTCAGGATATGGAGTGGGCGCCGTGTTATTGCAGCCAGGCCCGGATGGTGACGAAGTAATTAGTTTCCTGAGCAGATCACTAACGCGTCAAGAAAGGAATTTTTCCACGACGGAACGGGAATGTTTAGCTGTGTTATGGGCAGTCGAAAAACTGCGTCCTTATTTGGAGGGTGTTCCGTTTACGGTCGTGACTGATCACGCATTTCTCGTATGGCTTCAAAATTTGAAGGATCCTACTGGAAGATTAGCTCGATGGGCGGTAAGATTGCAACAATATGACTTTAAGATTGTGCATCGGAAAGGAAAAGAACATGTTGTCCCCGATTTGTTATCTCGGTCAGTTCCCGTGCTTGATATGGTTGAAGAGGTTGTACCGCTTCCTAGTGGTGATAGTTGGTATGATAAACTTTGTAGAAAAATCGAGTCTAATCCCTTGAAGTATCCTCAGTGGAGAATGTCTGGTGGCAAACTTTATAAATACATCCGTCCCAGTCATGGATTTTTGGTCGAGGAAGTGGACAATTGGAAGGAAGTCGTTCCTAAGGGTCAACGATTGGAAGTGCTGAAGTTGTGTCATGATAGTCCTTTAGCAGGTCATATGGGGATCCTGAAAACTTATAAGCGTATTAACGAGAAGTATTTTTGGCCGAAACTGCGGAGTGATGTATCTCGTTACGTTGGACGTTGCTCACTGTATGCCATGCATAAGGTGGAACAAGGTAAGCCCAAAGGCTTTATGACTCCTCAACCTAAAGCTACTCAACCTTGGGAGATAGTAGCAACCGATCTTTTGGGACCTTTCCCAAGATCAACTCAAGGCTATAAGTTTATCTTAGTGGTAATGGATGTGTTTAGTAAATTTTCTTTGGTATTTCCGTTGCGATCCTCAAAAGCCGTGCATGTCGTTAAGAAAATAGAAGAAGAAGTTTTTCTCGTATTTGGAGTTCCACGTCTGTTACTATGTGATAATGGTGTCCAGTATACTTCGGGTATTTTCAAGAAAATGATGGAAACCTATGGTGTCTCAGTTCGTTATAATGCGTTGTGTCATCCACAGTGCAATCCATCTGAACGCTATAACCGAACCCTTAAAACAATGATGGCAACTTATATAGCTGACAACCATAGGAAGTGGGATGAAAATTTGGCCAAACTAGCATGTGCTACGCGCACTGCATACCACGAGTCGACTGGTCAAGATCCCTACTTCATAAATTTCGGTCGGAAGATGGTAGTGGATGGACGAGATTTTTCCCGAAAGGACAAACTCGGAGACCCAGAGGACGAAGTAGCTAAAATGGGATATAATCGATCGCGTGGACTCCAGGAATTATTTGTTGATGTTAGAAAACGTTTAGATAAAGCTTCGGCTAAGTGTGAGAAGACCTATAATCTACGGAGACGTCCAGAGGAATTTCAGCCCCATCAGTCAGTATGGCGGAGAAATTTTGTGTTGTCAGATGCCGCTAAATATTTCACGAAAAAGTTAGCTCCTAGATGGATAGGACCCTACTTCGTGAAGAAGAAAGTTTCCCCCTGGACATATAGTTTAGAGGATGAAAATGGCAAGGATCAAGGTATTTGGAATATTAAGGATTTAAGGATTAGTAACCCGACTGGTGATCCCGATAGGATTTAGGTCGGAGTAGAACGGACTAGCAAAAGTTTTGTCTAGTCTAAGTAAATTTAGTTAGTCTTCTGAAATTGGTTGTATTTATTTTTTTTTAATGTGTCCGTGAAGGATGACTGAGTGTTGGCTATGATCGGTTCTTAGGATGTATTTGGATGGTCAACCGATTCGTTTTTTTTTTGTGTTAGGTAGCCAATACGAAGTCGTAGGGTTGCGGTAGCCCTAATTTCTTTTGATTTATGGAATTGAATGTCACTTAGCTTTGGTCAGAAATATGTTGTCTTCGATGATATGGCGTTGGGATTTGTTTTGATGTTAGTAAGCCATTCTATTTAATTGGGATTTTTTCGAAGCCACATAATTATGTTTTGGTGAATCTTGTTGGATAATAGCTTAGTTTTGGATGATTCACTAAATTTCGTTGTATACGGATTTAAATTCTGAAAGACCTATCTCATTTTTATTTTAATGAACAATTGGAATTACACTACTGTTTCGGTAGATGTTTCTCGCAGTATCAGTAAGAGTGGAATGGTGGAGAGTTTCTTATGGACTCATGTTATGCGAGGTATAGTGAAGTACTAGCGATGCCCCAGAGCTGGGAGGTCGCGAATAAGGGCAACATCCAGTAACCGACCTAATCAGTGTTGTCAGATTGACGTTGGAATTTGAAACTATTCTACTTGATCTCATACGATGAGAGATGACTGTTGTGTGGAAGTGGAGTAAGTGTTGTAAGTAAGTTGTTGCTTTGTGCGTGTGGTTTGAGATTGGTATGTCTTTCGTTGTCCAAGTACTTGCGCATGGTGAAGACGGTGTGGATGATGATTGTGTTGTGGACTTCGCTCGGAGTTTAGGTAGTGCGTCGCTAGCGCGAGGGAAAATTTTCTTCGTCTAGTTTTTCCTCGTAAATTTCCCTCTGGGAAAGGAAGGTGTTGTTACGTTCCAAATTTAAAGTAGAAAGTCCCACCTCTATTTTATCAAAATTTAAATAATTCAGGACGTGTAAGAGCGGTTGCCTATAATATATTATAAGCAAGGTGGCGAAAATAAAATTAGTAATTTTCAAATAGGGGTAATGTCTGGCAAATTGTGCTGAAGTTAAGGGAACACGTCCTCTTTTTTGTGAAGAAACTAATTTAGATCGTTCTTTCTAGAGTTATCTTGGAAGAATTGGGATCATAAAATTGAAATTTTTGAATCTCGGTATTATTCGGTGACCTCCGTGTGTCAAGTTGTCAAGTGTTCGAAAGAGGACGGAAAGAAAGGGATTCTAGGTTTGACGGTGTTACTGAACGGTTGGGCTAGATTAAAAACGGCATTTTGTTTTTTGCTTTTGCTGCTGTTCCATGTGGGATCTGGACTAGTCCGAACCGTGTGGATATTCAAGAGGATTTGCTGCCTTCGTGGAAGGGTTTTTTGGAATATCCACAATTTCGCTAAAAAAAAGCGGATCTACAGTACACGTGAATACCGGGAGTCGTATTTAGATCAAGAAATTAGCCTTAATCACGAGTCCAAATAGCCGACTACGCTTCGGTCCAATTTGGGATATTTCAAACCCCTAATCTGGCTAAGAAGGGTGAGTGTTAGAACATTTCGTTTTTAATTAATTAAAAAGTTGTAGTTATTTTTTTATCCCATCTCTAAAAAGCTATTCACATTTTTATCAGTTTTCATACATTCAAGTTCGGAGACAAGTTTTTTTTTTATTGCTCCATTATCGCCAAAAGGCAGATAAACAAAGTGTTAAAATCAATATATTTATTTCCAAATAATTATTTTAGACACAGATGGTAATTATTGTTTTCTTGCTTCAGGGTTGGTTTGTTTGTTTTTTTTCCTGCTTCTTCTTCTTCGTATTTTTCCGTCTGGCTGTAATTTTTAACTTTTCAACATTGTCACACAAGTCTATGTACAGCGACAATCGTATGGGATTTTGGATTGAAGACACGCTGAACTGTAACTGGAATTCCACGCGGTGAAGTATATGAAAATTCGAGGTATGGATCGATAATTAATTTTCAACGGAAGATTTAAGCACCGTCTAATTTGTTTACGGGATACAATAGTTTTTTTTTAAAGATTATTTGCTGTTAGTTTTTATTTTCATATTTACAAATACTTTAACAGTTTTTTTTTTAAAGATTATTTGCGGTTTATTTTATTAATTAAATATTTACACATACCTATTTTAATTTTGTAAACTGCGTCTAAGGGGGGGTTATATATTTGAGATTTATTTTTTTATATTAATTTCTGCGCACGCACTTGAGCTCACGTGGTGTCCTATTTGCGGTAATTATTTTTTTTTGGTTGGTATTGAACCGCACACCCCTTAGCGTCCGGTACTTTTTATACGTCTTACCTTTCATTTTGTTCTGTTAAATAGAAATAACTTATGAATTTTTGTTAGGCAAGTAGAAGCCGCATTTTTATATTATTTTTTTATTAAGCCTATGGTAAAGTTAAATAATATTGTAATATGTATTTATTTTCAACTATCTTGGGAATCTATTTATTAAAATTGACTAAATTCTAATCTGACAATTTCATTTATTTTTTTTTTATTTATTCAGGTTGTATACTGTTACTTAGTATTTTAGTAGTAAACCTATTGGTAAGTTGGTGGTTTATTGAATAGTAACGTAGGGAAGGCTGTGGGCCAATTTACCTGGCGCCCCTGATATAACTTCGGATTTTTTTTTGTTTTGTGGACCGCACGACCATCTCCACTGTTTTGTCTAGCCGCGAGCCATTCCCAGACTGTCACCGTATAGTACTTTTCTTTCGGGGTGTACGTCTGATTTATATTTGGTTCATTTTGTAATTTTTTTATATAGATTCGGTTTTGTACGCCACAATACACTCACACAGACACAAACACGCACACACGCACACACACATACATTCTTCACCTCTCGACTCCTACCCATTAGTCGCCTCTTACGACAGGCAGGGCCTTCTTGCCACGGCCGTGTTCTTATTTCTGCAAGCCGAACGGACACACACACATACTCACACACGCACACACACACGCACACACGCACACACACATACACTCTTCACCTCTCGACTCTTACCTATTAGTCGCCTCTTACGATAGGCAGGGCCTTCTTACCTCGGTCGTGTTCTTATTTCTGCAAGCCGAACTAACACACACACATACTTACACACGCACACACACACGCACACACATACACACACATACACTCTTCACCTGTCGACTCCTACCCATTAGTCGCCTCCTACGACAGGCAGGAACTTCTTGCCACGGCCGAGTTCTTATCTCTGTGAGCCGAACGGACACACACACTGACACACACACGCACGCACACACACACACCCACACACAAATACACTCTTCACCTCTCGACTCCTACCCATTAGTCGCCTCTTACGATAGGCAGGGCCTTCTTGCCTCGGTCGTGTTCTTATTTCTGCAAGCCGAACTAACACACACACATACTCACACACGCACACACACACGCACACACATACACACACATACACTCTTCACCTGTCGACTCCTACCCATTAGTCGCCTCCTACGACAGGCAGGAACTTCTTGCCACGGCCGAGTTCTTATCTCTGTGAGCCGATCGGACACACACACACTGACCCACACACATACACACACACACACTCACACACGCACGCACACACGCACAGACACACATACACTCTTTACCTCTCGACTCCTACCCATTATTCTCCTCTTACGACAGGCAGGGAATTCTTGCCACGGCCGTGTTCTTATCTCTGCAAGCCGAACGGACACACACACATACTCACACACGCACACACACACGCACACACGCAAACACACACATACACTCTTCACCTCTCGACTCTTACCTATTAGTCGCCTCTTACGATAGGCAGGGCCTTCTTGCCTCGGTCGTGTTCTTATTTCTGCAAGCCGAACTAACACACACACATACTCACACACGCACACACAGACGCACACACGCACACACACACACATACACTCCTCACCTCCCGACTCCTACTTATTAGTCGCCCCTTACAAGAGGCAGATCCTTCTTGCCTCGGCCGTATTCTTATCTCTGCAAGCCAAACGGACACACACACATACACACACACTCACACACGCACACACACGCACACAGGCACACACACACACACACACACACATACACTCTTCACCTCTCGACTCCTACCCATTAGTCGCCTCTTACGACAGGCAGGGCCTTCTTGCCACGGCCGTGTTCTTATCTCTGCGAGCCGACCGCACACACACACACTCACACACACACATACACACACACTTACACGCACACAGGCACACACGCACACATGCACACGCACACGCAAACGCACACGCACACACTCTCCACCTCTCGACTCCTACCCATTAGTCGCCTCTTAATCCAGGCAGGGCCTTCTTGCCACGGACGTATTCTTGTCTCTGCGGGCCGAACGGACACACACACACTCACACACACACACACACATACACTCTTAACCTCTCGACTCCTACCCATTAGTCGCCTCTTACGATATTCAGGGACTTCTTGCCACGGACGTATTCTTATCTCTGCAAGCCGAACGGACACACACACATACTCACACACGCGCACACACACGCACACACGCACACACACATACACTCTTCACCTCTCGACTCCTACCTATTAGTCGCCCCTTACAACAGGCAGGGCCTTCTTGCCACAGCCATGTTCTTATCTCTGCGAGCCGAACGGACATACACACACACTCACACACACACGCACGCTCACACGCAGACACACACACGCACACACGCATACGCACACGCACACTCAAACACTCTCCACCTCTCGACTCCTACCTATTAGTCGCCTCTTACGACAGGCAGGGCCTTCTTGCCTCGACCGTGTTCTTATCTCTGCAAGCCGAACGGACACACACACATACTCACACACGCACACACACACGCACACACGCACACACACATACACTCTTCACCTCTCGACTCCTACCTATTAGTCGCCTCTTACGATAGGCAGGGCCTTCTTGCCTCGGTCGTGTTCTTATTTCTGCAAGCCGAACTAACACACACACATACTCACACACGCACACACACACGCACACACATACACACACATACACTCTTCACCTGTCGACTCCTACCCATTAGTCGCCTCCTACGACAGGCAGGAACTTCTTGCCACGGCCGAGTTCTTATCTCTGTGAGCCGAACGGACACACACACTGACACACACACGCACGCACACACACACACCCACACACAAATACACTCTTCACCTCTCGACTCCTACCCATTAGTCGCCTCTTACGAAAGGCAGGGCCTTCTTGCCACGGCCGTGTTCTTATCTCTGCAAGCCGAACGGACACACACACATACTCACACACGCACACACAAATACACACGCACACAGGCACACCCACACACACACATACACTCTTCACCTCTCGACTCCTACCTATTAGTCGCCTCTTACGACAGGCAGGGCCTTCTTGCCTCGGCCGTGTTCTTATCTCTGCAAGCCGAACGGACACACACACATACTCACATACGCACACACACACGCACACACGCACACACACACATACACTCTCCACCTCTCGACTCCTACCTATTAGTCGCCACTTACGATAGGCAGGGCCTTCTTGCCTCGGTCGTGTGCTTATTTCTGCAAGCCGAACTAACACACACACATACTCACACACGCACACACACACGCACACACGCACACACACGTACACTCTTCACCTCTCGACTCCTACCAATTAGTCGCCTCTTACGATAGGCAGGGCCTTCTTGCCTCGGCCGTATTCTTATCTCTGCAAGCCAAACGGACATACACACATACACACACACTCACACACGCACACTCACGCACACAGGCACACACACACATACATTCTTCACCTCTCGGCTCCTACCCATTAGTCGCCTCTTACGACAGGCAGGGCCTTCTTGCCACGGCCGTGTTCTTATCTCTGCGAGCCTACCGCACACACACACACACTTACACGCACACAGGCACACACGCACACACACACACGCACACGCACACGCACACGCACACACTCTCCACCTCTCGACTCCTATCCATTAGTCGCCTCTTACGACATTCAGGGACTTCTTGCCACGGACGTATTCTTATCTCTGCAAGCCGAACGGACACACTCACACACACACGCACGCTCACACGCAGACACACACACGCACACACGCACACGCACACGCACACGCACACGCACACACTCTCCACCTCTCCACTCCTACCCATTAGTCGCCTCTTACGACAGGCATGTCCTTTTTGCCTCGGCCGTATTCTAATCTCTGCGAGCCGAATGGACACACACACACATACATACACACACACACTCACACACGCACAAACACACAAACACCCACACACGCACACACACATACACTATTCACCTCTCGACTCCTACCTATTAGTCGCCCCTTACAAGAGGCAGGGCCTTCTTGCATCGGCCGTATTCTTATATCTGCAAGCCAAACAGTCACACACACATACTCACACACTTACACACGCACACACACGCACACACGCACACACACACACATACCCTCTTCACCTCTCGACTCTTAGCCATTAGTCGCCTCTTACGACAGGCAGGGCCTTCTTGACACGGCCGTGTTCTCATCTCTGCGAGCCGACCTGACATACACACACGCATACACAAACACACGCACACAGGCACACACACACACACACGCACACGTAGACGCACACGCACACACTCTCCAACTCTCGACTCCTATCCATTAGTCGCCTCTTAAGACAGACAGGGCCCTCTTGCCACGGACGTATTCTTATCTCTGCGAGCCGAACAGACACACACACACTCACACACATACGCACACACGCATACACACACGCACACACGCACACACGCACGCACACATACACTCTTCACCCCTTGACTCCTACCCATTAGTCGCCCCTTACGACAGGCATGGTCTTCTTGCCACCGCTGTTTTCTTATCTCTGCGAGCCGAAGGCACACACACACACACATACACATACACACTCACACACACACACGCACACAGGCACACACACATACACTCTTCACCTCTCGACTCCTACTTATTAGTCGCCCCTTAAAAAAGGCAAGGCCTTCATGCCTCGGCCGTATTCTTATCTCTGCAAGCCAAACAGACACACACACACATACACACACACTTACACACGCACACACACGCACACACGCACACACACACACACATACACTCTTCACCTCTCGACTCCTACCCATTAGTCGTCTTTTACGACAGGCAGGCACTACTTGCCAAAGCTGAGTTCTTATCTCTGTAAGCCGAACGGACACACACACTCACACACACACGAACGCACACACGCACACACACGCACACACACACACACACACAAATACACTCTTCACCTCTCGACTCCTACCCATTAGTCGCCTCTTACGACAGGCATGTCCTTCTTGCCTCGGCCGTATTTTTATCTCTGCAAGCCGAACGGACACACACACACACACGCACACACACACACGCACACACAAACACACGCACACAGGCACACACACATACACTCTTCACCTCTCGACTCCTACTTATTAGTCGCCCCTTACAAAAGGCAAGGCCTTCTTGCCTCGGCCGTATTTTTATCTCTGCAAGCCAAACAGACACACACACATACACACACACTTACACACGCACACACACGCACACACTCACACACACACATACACTCTTCACCTCTCGACTCCTACCCATTAGTCGCCTCTTACGACAGGCATGGCCTTCTTGCCACCGCTGTTTTCTTATCTCTGCGAGCGAAGGGACACACACACATACACACACACTCACACACACACGCACACGCACACACTCTCCACCTCTTGACTCCTATCCATTAGTCGCCTCTTACGACAGGCATGGCCTTCTTGCCACCGCTGTTTTCTTATCTCTGCGAGCGAAGAGACACACACACACTTACACACACACTCACACACACACACGCACACACGCACGCACACACGCACACACTCATACACTCACACACACACATACATTCTTCAGCTCTCGACTCCTACCTATTAGTCGCCTCTTACGACAGGCAGGGCCTTCTTCCTCGGCCGTGTTCTTATCTCTGCAAGCCGAACGGACACACACACATACTCACACACGCACACACACACGCACACACACAAATACACTCCTCACCTCTCGACTCCTACCTATTAGTCGCCTCTTACGTTAGGCAGGGCCTTCTTGCCTCGGTCGTGTTCTTATCTCTGCAAGCCGAACTAACACACACTCATACTCACACACGCACACACACGCACACACGCACACACACACACACATACCCTCTTCACCTCTCGACTCTTACCCATTAGTCGCCTCTTACGACAGGCAGGGCCTTCTTGACACGGCCGTGTTCTCATTTCTGCGAGCCGACCTGACATACACATACGCATACACAAACACACGCACACAGGCACACACACACACACGCACACACACACACGCACACACAAACACACGCACACAGGCACACACACATACACTCTTCACCTCTCGACTCCTACTTATTAGTCGCCCCTTACAAAAGGCAAGGCCTTCTTGCCTCGGCCGTATTTTTATCTCTGCAAGCCAAACAGACACACACACATACACACACACTTACACACGCACACACACGCACACACTCACACACACACATACACTCTTCACCTCTCGACTCCTACCCATTAGTCGCCTCTTACGACAGGCATGGCCTTCTTGCCACCGCTGTTTTCTTATCTCTGCGAGCGAAGGGACACACACACATACACACACACTCACACACACACGCACACGCACACACTCTCCACCTCTTGACTCCTATCCATTAGTCGCCTCTTACGACAGGCATGGCCTTCTTGCCACCGCTGTTTTCTTATCTCTGCGAGCGAAGAGACACACACACACTTACACACACACTCACACACACACACGCACACACGCACGCACACACGCACACACTCATACACTCACACACACACATACATTCTTCAGCTCTCGACTCCTACCTATTAGTCGCCTCTTACGACAGGCAGGGCCTTCTTCCTCGGCCGTGTTCTTATCTCTGCAAGCCGAACGGACACACACACATACTCACACACGCACACACACACGCACACACGCACACACACAAATACACTCCTCACCTCTCGACTCCTACCTATTAGTCGCCTCTTACGTTAGGCAGGGCCTTCTTGCCTCGGTCGTGTTCTTATCTCTGCAAGCCGAACTAACACACACTCATACTCACACACGCACACACACGCACACACGCACACACACACATACCCTCTTCACCTCTCGACTCTTACCCATTAGTCGCCTCTTACGACAGGCAGGGCCTTCTTGACACGGCCGTGTTCTCATTTCTGCGAGCCGACCTGACATACACACACGCATACACAAACACACGCACACAGGCACACACACACACACACACGCACACGTAGCCGCACACGCACACACTCTCCAACTCTCGACTCCTATCCATTAGTCGCCTCTTAAGACAGACAGGGCCCTCTTGCCACGGACGTATTCTTATCTCTGCGAGACGAACAGATACACACACACTCACACACATACGCACACACGCATACACACACGCACACACGCACACACGCACGCACACATACACTCTTCACCCCTTGACTCCTACCCATTAGTCGCCCCTTACGACAGGCATGGTCTTCTTGCCACCGCTGTTTTCTTATCTCTGCGAGCCGAAGGGACACACACACACATACACATACACACTCACACACACACACACGCACACAGGCACACACACATACACTCTTCACCTCTCGACTCCTACTTATTAGTCGCCCCTTAAAAAAGGCAAGGCCTTCATGCCTCGGCCGTATTCTTATCTCTGCAAGCCAAACAGACACACACACACATACACACACACTTACACACGCACATACACGCACACACGCACACACACACACACACATACACTCTTCACCTCTCGACTCCTACCCATTAGTCGTCTTTTACGACAGGCAGGCACTACTTGCCAAAGCTGAGTTCTTATCTCTGTAAGCCGAACGGACACACACACTCACACACACACGAACGCACACACGCACACACACGCACACACACACACACAAATACACTCTTCACCTCTCGACTCCTACCCATTAGTCGCCTCTTACGACAGGCATGTCCTTCTTGCCTCGGCCGTATTTTTATCTCTGCAAGCCGAACGGACACACACACACACGCACACACACACACGCACACACAAACACACGCACACAGGCACACACACATACACTCTTCACCTCTCGACTCCTACTTATTAGTCGCCCCTTACAAAAGGCAAGGCCTTCTTGCCTCGGCCGTATTTTTATCTCTGCAAGCCAAACAGACACACACACATACACACACACTTACACACGCACACACACGCACACACTCACACACACACATACACTCTTCACCTCTCGACTCCTACCCATTAGTCGCCTCTTACGACAGGCATGGCCTTCTTGCCACCGCTGTTTTCTTATCTCTGCGAGCGAAGGGACACACACACATACACACACACTCACACACACACGCACACGCACACACTCTCCACCTCTTGACTCCTATCCATTAGTCGCCTCTTACGACAGGCATGGCCTTCTTGCCACCGCTGTTTTCTTATCTCTGCGAGCGAAGAGACACACACACTTACACACACACTCACACACACACACGCACACACGCACGCACACACGCACACACTCATACACTCACACACACACATACATTCTTCAGCTCTCGACTCCTACCTATTAGTCGCCTCTTACGACAGGCAGGGCCTTCTTCCTCGGCCGTGTTCTTATCTCTGCAAGCCGAACGGACACACACACATACTCACACACGCACACACACACGCACACACGCACACACACAAATACACTCCTCACCTCTCGACTCCTACCTATTAGTCGCCTCTTACGTTAGGCAGGGCCTTCTTGCCTCGGTCGTGTTCTTATCTCTGCAAGCCGAACTAACACACACTTATACTCACACACGCACACACACGCACACACGCACACACACACATACACTCTTCACCTCTCGACTCCTACTTATTAGTCGCCCACTCTTCACCTCTCGACTCCTACCCATTAGTCGCCCGGTACGATTTGCATGGCCTTCTTGCCACGGCTGTTTGCTTATCTCTGCGAGCCGAAGGGACACACACACATACACACACACACACTCACAAACACACACACACGCACGCATACACGCACACACACATACACTCACACACACACAAACACGCACACACGCACACACACATACATTCTTCACCTCTCGACTCCTACCTATTAGTCGCCTCTTACGACAGGCAGGGCCTTCTTGCCTCGGCCGTGTTCTTATCTCTGCGAGCCGACCGCACACACACACACACACTCACACACACACATACACACACACTTACACGCACACAGGCTCACACGCACACATGCACACGCACACGCACACGCACACGCACACACTCTCCACCTCTTGACTCCTATCCATTAGTCGCCTCTTAAGACAGGCAGGGCCTTCTTGCCACGGACGTATTCTTATCTCTGCAAGCCAAACGGACACACACACATACTCACACACGCACACACACACGCACACACGCACACACACAAATACACTCCTCACCTCTCGACTCCTACCTATTAGTCGCCTCTTACGTTAGGCAGGGCCTTCTTGCCTCGGTCGTGTTCTTATCTCTGCAAGCCGAACTAACACACATTCATACTCACACACGCACACACACGCACAACGCACACACACACATACACTCTTCACCTCTCGACCCTACTTATTAGTCGCCCACTCTTCACCTCTCGACTCCTACCCATTAGTCGCCCGGTACGATTTGCATGGCCTTCTTGCCACGGCTGTTTGCTTATCTCTGCGAGCCGAACGGACACACACACACTCACACACACACACGCACACACGCACGCACACACGCACACACTCATACACTCACACACACACATACATTCTTCACCTCTCGACTCCTACCTATTAGTCGCCTCTTACGACAGGCAGGGCCTTCTTGCCTCGGCCGTGTTCTTATCTCTGCAAGCCGAACGGACACACACACATACTCACACACGCACACACACACGCACACACGCACACACACACATACACTCTTCACCTCTCGACTCCTATCTATTAGTCGCCTCTTACGATAGGCAGGGCCTTTTTGTCTCGGTCGTGTTCTTATTTCTACAAGCCAAACTAACACACACACATACTCACACAAGCACACACACACGCCCACATGCACACACGCACATACACTCTTCACCTCCCGACTCCTACTTATTAGTCGCCCCTTACAAGAGGCAGATCCTTCTTGCCTCGGCCGTATTCTTATCTCTGCAAGCCAAACGGACACAGACACATACACACACGCATACAGGCACACACACACACATACACTCTTCACCTCTCAACTCCTACCCATTAGTCGCCTCTTACGACAGGCAGGGCCTTCTTGCCACGGCCGTGTTCCTATCTCTGCGAGCCGACCGCACACACACACACACACACACACACATACATACACACTTACACGCACACAGGCACACACGCACACATGCACACGCACACGCACACGCACACGCACACGCACACACTCTCCACCTCTCGACTCCTATCCATTAGTCGCCTTTTAAGACAGGCAGGGCCTTCTTGCCACGGACGTATTCTTATCTCTGCGGGCCGAACGGACACACACACACTCACACACACACACACACACATACACTCTTAACCTCTCGACTCCTACCCATTAGTCGCCTCTTACGATATTCAGGGACTTCTTGCCACGGACGTATTTGCAAGCCAAACGGACACACACATACTCACACACGCGCACACACACGCACACACGCACACACACATACACTCTTCACCTCTCGACTCCTACCTATTAGTCGCCCCTTACAACAGGCAGGGCCTTCTTGCCACAGCCATGTTCTTATCTCTGCGAGCCGAACGGACATACACACACACTCACACACACACGCACGCTCACACGCAGACACACACACGCACACACTCACACGCACACGCACACTCACACACTCTCCACCTCTCGACTCCTACCTATTAGTCGCCTCTTACGACAGGCAGGGCCTTCTTGCCTCGGCCGTGTTCTTATCTCTGCAAGCCGAACGGACACACACATATACTCACACACTCACACACACACGCACACACGCACACACACATACACTCTTTACCTCTCGACTCCTACCTATAAGTCGCCTCTTACGATAGGCAGGGCCTTCTTGCCTCGGTCGTGTTCTTATTTCTGCAAGCCGAACTAACACATGTGATGGGTAGCTCTTTCGGGGCGACAGACTCAGTAAAACACAGGTTTGAAATAAAAATAAATCTATTAATTTAGTATATACAATAAATAAAAATTAAAAAAAGGAATTCTACGTTGTATACTTATAAAACAAAAACAAAATGAATTCTACGTTTCCGTCTGGGTCCCGCGATGAATGAATTCCCCGGCAAACGTCTATAAAAGAAACGAAATTAATTAGTACTACTAATATACTCGCTTTCGCTTCAATTCAGCGAAAGCTCCGAATATGCTCGCAAACAAAATATTTAGCTGTGCAGACCCGCGGCAATGTTCAATACACAATGCCGACGGGTTCCGCTTGGCTAAGGACAGAGTATGATCCTCAATACGGAAATCTCTGTCCCGGTTGGTTCTGTGCAGATCCACGGTAATGCTCAATACGCAATACCGATGGGTTTCGCTTGGTTAGGGACAGAGTATGATCCTCAATACGGAACTATCTCTGTCCAGAATGGCTCGCTGGTTCACTACACCAGCAAGTCAGGGAGCCTAGAGCGCTAGCTACAAGACTGTCTAATTCCGCTATTCACACGCCTTAAATAGCCGTTTGAATCCCACTACGCCGTCAGGTTGTAGAAGCGGATGCGCAAATATTGACACTCCCACGGTTCGAACTGTTAAACGATCAGAGCATCGTTACACACACACATACTCACACACGCACACACACACACGCACACACATACACACACATAAACTCTTCACCTGTCGACTCCTACCCATTAGTCGCCTCCTACGACAGGCAGGAACTTCTTGCCACGGCCGAGTTCTTATCTCTGTGAGCCGAACGGACACACACACTGACACACACACGCACGCACACACACACACACAAATACACTCTTCACCTCTCGACTCCTACCCATTAGTCGCCTCTTACGAAAGGCAGGGCCTTCTTGCCACGGCCGTGTTCTTATCTCTGCAAGCCGAACGGACACACACACATACTCACACACGCACACACACACACACACGCACACAGGCACACACACACACATACACTCTTCACCTCTCGACTCCTACCTATTAGTCGCCTCTTACGACAGGCAGGGCCTTCTTGCCTCGGTTGTGTTCTTATCTCTGCAAGCCCAACATACACACACACATACTCACACACGCACACACAGACGCACACACGCACACACACACACATACACTCTTCACCTCTCGACTCCTACCTATTAGTCGCCTCTTACGATAGGCAGGGCCTTCTTGCCTCGGTCGTGTTCTTATTTCTGCAAGCCGCACTAACACACACACATACTCACACACGCACACACACACGCACACACGCACACACACATACACTCTTCACCTCCCGACTCCTACTTATTAGTCGCCCCTTACAAGAGGCAGATCATTCTTGCCTCGGCCGTATTCTTATCTCTGCAGCCAAACAGACACACACACATACACACACACTCACACACGCACACACACGCACACACGCACACAGGCACACACATACACACATACACTCTTCACCTCTCGACTCCTACCCATTAGTCGCCTCTTACGACAGGCAGGGCCTTCTTGCCACGGCCGTGTTCTTATCTCTGCGAGCCGACCGCACACACACACACTCACACACACATACACACACACTTACACGCACACAGGCACACACGCACACACGCACACGCAAACGCACACGTACACGCACACGCACACACCCTCCACCTCTCGACTCCTATCCATTAGTCGCCTCTTAAGACAGGCAGGGCCTTCTTGCCCCGGACGTATTCTTATCTCTGCAGGCCGAACGGACACACACACACTCACACACACACGCACGCTCACACGCAGACACACACACGCACACACGCACACGCACTCGCACTCGCACACACTCTCCACCTCTCGACTCCTATCCATTAGTCGCCTCTTAAGACAGGCAGGGCCTTCTTGCCACAAACGTATTCTTATCTCTGCAGGCCAAACGGACACACACACACTCACACACACACACACACATACACTCTTAACCTCTCGACTCCTACCCATTAGTCGCCTCTTACGACATTCAGGGACTTCTTGCCACGGACGTATTCTTATCTCTGCGAGCCGAACGGACATACACACACACTCACACACACACGCACGCTCACACGCAGACACACACACGCACACACGCACACGCACACGCACACGCACACACTCTATACCTCTCGACTCCTACCTATTAGTCGCCTCTTACGACAGGCAGGGCCTTCTTGCCTCGGTCGTGTTCTTATTTCTGCAAGCCGAATTAACACACACACATACTCACACACGCACACACACACGCACACACACACACATACACTCTACACCTCCCGACTCCTACTTATTAGTCGCCCCTTACAAGAGGCAGATCCTTCTTGCCTCGGCCGTATTCTTATCTCTGCAGCCAAACGGACACACACACATACACACACACTCACACACGCACACACACGCACACAGGCACACACACACACGCATACACTCTTCACCTCTCGACTCCTACCCATTAGTCGCCTCTTACGACAGGCAGGGCCTTCTTGCCACGGCCGTGTTCTTATCTCTGCGAGCCGACCGCACACACACACACTCACACACACATACACACACACTTACACGCACACAGGCACACACGCACACACGCACACGCAAACGCACACGTACACGCACACGCACACACCCTCCACCTCTCGACTCCTATCCATTAGTCGCCTCTTAAGACAGGCAGGGCCTTCTTGCCCCGGACGTATTCTTATCTCTGCAGGCCGAACGGACACACACACACTCACACACACACGCACGCTCACACGCAGACACACACACGCACACACGCACACGCACTCGCACTCGCACACACTCTCCACCTCTCGACTCCTACCTATTAGTCGCCTCTTACGACAGGCAGGGCCTTCTTGCCTCGGCCGTGTTCTTATCTCTGCAAGCCGAACGGACACACACACATACTTACACACGCACACACACACGCACACACGCACACACACATACACTCTTCACCTCTCGACTTCTACCTATTAGTCGCCCTTTACAACAGGTAGGGCCTTCTTGCCACAGCCATGTTCTTATCTCTGCGAGCCGAACGGACATACACACACACTCACACACACACGCACGCTCACACGAAGACACACACACGCACACACGCACACGCACACGCACACACTCTCCACCTCTCGACTCCTACCTATTAGTTGCCTCTTACGACAGGCAGGCCCTTCTTGTCTCGGCCGTGCTCTTATCTCTGCAAGCCGAACCGACACACACACATACTTACACACGCACACACACACGCACACACGTACACTCTTCACCTCTTGACTCCTACCAATTAGTCGCCTCTTACGATAGGCAGGGCCTTCTTGCCTCGGCCGTATTCTTATCTCTGCAAGCCAAACGGACATACACACATACACAAACACTCACACACGCACACACACGCACACAGGCACACACACATACACACACACATACATTCTTCACCTCTCGACTCCTACCCATTAGTCGCCTCTTACGACAGGCAGGGCCTTCTTGCCACGGCCGTGTTCTTATCTCTGCGAGCCGACCGCACACACACACACTTACACGCACACAGGCACACACGCACACACGCACACGCACACGCACACGCACACACTCTCCACCTCTCGACTCCTATCCATTAGTCGCCTCTTACGACATTCAGGGACTTCTTGCCACGGACGTATTCTTATCTCTGCAAGCCGAACGGACACACACACATACTCACACACGCGCACACACACGCACACACGCACACACACATACACTCTTTACCTCTCGACTCCTACCCATTAGTCGCCCCTTACAACAGGCAGGGCCTTCTTGCTACAGCCATGTTCTTATCTCTGCGAGCCGAACGGATATACACACACACTCACACACACACGCACGCTCACACGCAGACACACAGACGCACACACGCACACGCACACGCACACGCACACACTCTCCACCTCTCGACTCCTACCTATTAGTCGCCTCTTAGGACAGGCAGGGCCTTCTTGCCTCGGCCGTGTTCTTATCTCTGCAAGCCGAACGGACACACACACATACTCACACACACACACGCACACACATACACTCTTAACATCTCGACTCCTACCCATTAGTCGCCTCTTACGACATTCAGGGACTTCTTGCCACGGACGTATTCTTCCCTCTGCAAGCCGAACGGACACACACATACTCACACACGCGCACACACACGCACACACGCACACACACATACACTCTTCACCTCTCGACTCCTACCTATTAG